>NC_057010.1:3184576-3410265 GCF_000002595.2 Chlamydomonas reinhardtii | reverse complement strand
GCGAGGGTGGAGCAGGCGAGGGAGGAGCAGGGCTGGGCGGAGCAGGAACCAGAGGCGCTGGGCTTGGTGGGGCTGGGCTTGGTGGCGCAGGCGATGGTGGAACGGGGCTTGGCGGTTCCGGGGAGGGTGGTACGGGGCTGGGCGGCATTGGACTGGGTGGCACCGGATTGGGAGGAGTAGGACTGGGCGGCTCTGGGCTGGGAGGTTTGGGCGGCTCTGGGCTAGGAGGCAACGGACTCGGAGGTGACGGAGCTAAGGGAACAGGGCTCGGAGGTTCCGGGCTGGGCGGATCAGGGCTGGGAGGATGCGGGCTCGGTGGCGCAGGGCTCGGAGGAGAGGGAGCCGGCGGGTCCGGGCTTGGTGGCGCAGGCGACGGTGGTGCTGGGGATGGCGGGGTGGGGCTGGGCGGCGCTGGGCTAGGAGGCGCTGGGCTGGGAGGGAGTGGCTGGGGAGGGTCTGGGCTCGGTGGCGCAGGGCTCGGTGGCGCAGGCGATGGTGGAACAGGGCTCGGCGGCTCCGGGGAGGGTGGTGCGGGGCTGGGCGGCTCCGGACTGGGTGGCTCCGGACTGGGAGGAGCAGGAGTGGGGGGCTCAGGGCTGGGAGGTTCGGGCGGCGCGGGGCTAGGAGGCACCGGGCTGGGCGGATGGGGTGCAGGAGGATCGGGGCTCGGTGGTGTAGGGCTTGGAGGCGCGGGGCTCGGTGGCATCGGACTGGGCGGCTCAGGGCTAGGTGGTTCTGGGCTTGGCGGTTTTGGGCTCGGCGGTGTGGGGCTCGGAGGCGCCGGACTGGGCGGCACTGGACTGGGCGGTGCTGGCGAAGGTGGTGCCGGACTTGGTGGCGAGGGAGTCAGCGGGGCTGGGCTGGGCGGCTCAGGGCTTGGCGGTACAGGACTGGGAGGTGCAGGCGATGGTGGATCCGGGCTTGGTGGAGAAGGTGATGGCGGTGCTGGAGATGGCGGGGTTGGACTGGGGGGCGCTGGACTTGGCGGATCTGGGCTCGGAGGGAGTGGCTCCGGAGAGTCAGGGCTTGGCGGAGCAGGGCTCGGAGGTAGGGGGCTTGGCGGTAATGGACTCGGCGGTGCTGGACTGGGTGGTGATGGACTGGGCGGCTCCGGCGATGGCGGCGCCGGGCTGGGGGGTAACGGTAGAAGCGGGCTCGGAGGTGCCGGGCTCGGGGGTGAAGGGGCAAGTGGCGCCGGGCTTGGTGGCTCCGGACTGGGTGGAGCCGGGCTTGGAGGGACCGGGCTGGATGGTGCAGGACTCGGCGGTACAGGCGATGGTGGCGCCGGGGATGGCGGATCTGGTGATGGTGGCGCCGGGGATGGCGGCCCTGGACTTGGAGGCCCTGGACTGGCTGGAGCGGAGCTTGGGGGAAGAGGCTCTGGAGGGTCGGGGCTGGAAGGGTCGGGGCTCGGCGGAGCTGGGCTTGGTGGCGTGGGACTCGGTGGCTCCGGACTAGGAGGTCCAGGACTAGGCGGTGCCGGATTTGAAGGTCCAGGACTTGGAGGGCTGGGTGGAGTTGGGCTGGGTGGTTCCGGACTGGGAGGCAACGGTGATGGGGGCATAGGACGAAGGGGTTCGGGGTGTGGTGGTGCCGGAGAGGGAGGTCCCGGACTTGCCGGCTCCGGGCTGGGCGGCTCCGGGCTAGGCGGCTCCGGGCTAGGCGGCGCCGGAGATGGTGGCGGGCTGGGCGGCCCTGGCGACGGCGGCTCCGGGCTCGGCGGCGCTGGCGATGGAGGCGCCGGCGAAGGCGGCTCCGGGCTGGGAGGAGGCGATGGCGGCGCGGGGCTGGGCGGCTCCGGGCTAGGCGGCACCGGGCTGGGCGGCTCCGGCGAAGGAGGCGGGCTGGGCGGCTCCGGCGATGGTGGCTCCGGGCTCGGCGGCGGGCTGGGTGGCGCTGGGCTGGGCGGCTCCGGACTCGGCGGCTCCGGGCTAGGCGGCGCCGGAGATGGTGGCGGGCTGGGCGGCCCTGGCGACGGCGGCTCCGGGCTCGGCGGCACTGGCGATGGAGGCGCCGGCGAAGGCGGCTCCGGGCTGGGAGGAGGCGATGGCGGCGCGGGGCTGGGCGGCTCCGGGCTGGGCGGCGCTGGCGATGGTGGCTCCGGGCTGGGCGGCGGGCTGGGCGGCGCTGGCGATGGTGGCTCCGGGCTAGGCGGCTCCGGGCTCGGCGGCGCCGGAGATGGTGGCGGGCTGGGCGGCCCTGGCGACGGTGGCTCCGGGCTCGGCGGCACCGGCGATGGAGGCGCCGGCGAAGGCGGCTCCGGGCTGGGAGGAGGCGATGGCGGCGCGGGGCTGGGCGGCTCCGGGCTAGGCGGCACCGGGCTGGGCGGCTCCGGCGAAGGAGGCGGGCTTGGCGGCTCCGGCGATGGTGGCTCCGGGCTCGGCGGCGGGCTGGGTGGCGCTGGGCTGGGCGGCTCCGGACTCGGCGGCTCCGGGCTAGGCGGCGCCGGAGATGGTGGCGGGCTGGGCGGCCCTGGCGACGGCGGCTCCGGGCTCGGCGGCACTGGCGATGGAGGCGCCGGCGAAGACGGCTCCGGGCTGGGAGGAGGCGATGGCGGCGCGGGGCTGGGCGGCTCCGGGCTAGGCGGCACCGGGCTGGGCGGCTCCGGTGAAGGAGGCGGGCTGGGCGGCGCTGGCGATGGTGGCTCCGGGCTCGGCGGCGGGCTGGGTGGCTCCGGGCTGGGCGGCTCCGGACTCGGCGGCTCCGGGCTAGGCGGCGCCGGAGATGGTGGCGGGCTGGGCGGCCCTGGCGACGGCGGCTCCGGGCTCGGCGGCACTGGCGATGGAGGCGCCGGCGAAGGCGGCTCCGGGCTGGGAGGTGGCGATGGCGGCGCGGGGCTGGGCGGCTCCGGGCTGGGCGGCGCTGGCGATGGTGGCTCCGGGCTCGGCGGCGGGCTGGGCGGCGCTGGCGATGGTGGCTCCGGGCTAGGCGGCTCCGGGCTCGGCGGCGCCGGAGATGGTGGCGGGCTGGGCGGCCCTGGCGACGGCGGCTCCGGGCTCGGCGGCACCGGCGATGGAGGCGCCGGCGAAGGCGGCTCCGGGCTGGGAGGAGGCGATGGCGGCGCGGGGCTGGGCGGCTCCGGGCTAGGCGGCACCGGGCTGGGCGGCTCCGGCGAAGGAGGCGGGCTTGGCGGCTCCGGCGATGGTGGCTCCGGGCTCGGCGGCGGGCTGGGTGGCGCTGGGCTGGGCGGCTCCGGACTCGGCGGCTCCGGGCTAGGCGGCGCCGGAGATGGTGGCGGGCTGGGCGGCCCTGGCGACGGCGGCTCCGGGCTCGGCGGCACTGGCGATGGAGGCGCCGGCGAAGACGGCTCCGGGCTGGGAGGAGGCGATGGCGGCGCGGGGCTGGGCGGCTCCGGGCTAGGCGGCACCGGGCTGGGCGGCTCCGGTGAAGGAGGCGGGCTGGGCGGCGCTGGCGATGGTGGCTCCGGGCTCGGCGGCGGGCTGGGTGGCTCCGGGCTGGGCGGCTCCGGACTCGGCGGCTCCGGGCTAGGCGGCGCCGGAGATGGTGGCGGGCTGGGCGGCCCTGGCGACGGCGGCTCCGGGCTCGGCGGCACTGGCGATGGAGGCGCCGGCGAAGGCGGCTCCGGGCTGGGAGGAGGCGATGGCGGCGCGGGGCTGGGCGGCTCCGGGCTAGGCGGCACCGGGCTGGGCGGCTCCGGCGAAGGAGGCGGGCTGGGCGGCGCTGGCGATGGTGGCTCCGGGCTAGGCGGCTCCGGGCTAGGCGGCGCCGGAGATGGTGGCGGGCTGGGCGGCCCTGGCGACGGTGGCTCCGGGCTCGGCGGCACCGGCGATGGAGGCGCCGGCGAAGGCGGCTCCGGGCTGGGAGGAGGCGATGGCGGCGCGGGGCTGGGCGGCTCCGGGCTAGGCGGCACCGGGCTGGGCGGCTCCGGCGAAGGAGGCGGGCTTGGCGGCTCCGGCGATGGTGGCTCCGGGCTCGGCGGCGGGCTGGGTGGCTCCGGGCTGGGCGGCTCCGGACTCGGCGGCTCCGGGCTGGGCGGCCCCGGCGATGGTGGTTCTGGGCTCGGCGGCGCAAGCGAATTCGAGAGCCGCCTGTCGTGGATCCGTGGCTTCTGCGCTCTTTGGCCGTACGTGCTCACAACGGACACGCGTTGCATGTCACCTGTTCAAGGCAGTTTGAAGCAGGACATAGAGGAAGGTTTAATGCGGCACTGTGGATTCGCGTCTCGCAGTGCGTCTCGCATGATGGAAGCGCGCATTAGCATGGCTCTGGGCCCCGGAGCTTTAATCCCACCCTGACCTCCACGCAACTGTAATGGAAGAAAACAACCTCTCCACGCACTCAGCAGACACATAACAGGCGCCAAGACTCCACTTGCCTGGCACGGCTTCCAAGACATCCTCGCGTTTCCGCGACTGGCGCGGCAAGCCGGCCATGGTGCCGCTGCTGCTCCCAACGCGCATCAACAGCACCATGAAGAGCAATGCAGCCACTAGCGCGCTCCGATGCCTCCCACTCCTTGCGCCGTAAGGCTGCCTCCATGGCTGCCGCTGCCTTTCATTACATCGGTTCGTATCGTATGCAGCGGCCCCTATCATTTCCTGGGGCAGCTACGCCTGGCTGCGTTGCCGCGTGAAGTTCTGTGATATGTGAGGGCGTCCGAAGACGAACACACGGCTTACGGTGGTCAAGTGCACGACAAGGAGGCGAAATGGTTTGCCTTTCCTAGCTGGCCATCCTTTGTCTGCTGCTCCGTGGTTGCTATGAAGGGCAGCGACACGGCCGCAGGAGACGGAGCCGTCGAGGGTGTGCGAGGCTAGGCGCCAAGGCCAGGGGCCGCGGGCTAAAGCATCATGCGCCCACCACCCAGCCGGACCGTGCTCCAGTAGAACATGCATTTCCAGCAATGTAAGTACTGCCCGCATAGGCGCTGCGGCCTTGTTGGCGCGGAACGCAAAAGGGTGGGCTCAACCGTGGGAAAGCGAGCAAGCTCAATTGCCTAAAGTATCGCAGCTCTTGTGCTTCTTTAGTCACAGGCACCTCGGCACCTTCCACGCCAAACGGCGTTTAGCATATGTTGACCAGGCTGCTTACCTTGCACTCGCTTGGGCTATGCATTTCTCCAGCTCTTCAACTCAATGTATTCTCTAAAATATCGATGTATCATATCTTTAAGACAAGCACATTTGCGTTTGCTCGAAACCGCTAGGCATTTCCTCTACAGTCTAAGTCACTGCCGCTTGAGTTATGTATGTATGTACTGTTGCTGTAGATGCAGGGTCCATGCCGGTCTAGAGAGAGCAATAGGACGGTTACCGGCCAAGACAGAAACTCGCGAGGCGCCAGCCATCCACGGCATTTTGTGACAAAGAAAGCGTTGGAATACTTTATAGTACTATACATAGATTCTTAGTCCCCCAAAAGCTCCGCAGCATTTCAAGGGCCACCGGCGTGTCAACGCCGTCGCGACTCCCCGTCTCCTGCATGCTCCTGCCCTCCCGGTCCCCGCTTCAAAGAGGCATCCCTCTTTGAGTTGCCCTTGGACTGACATGTCAGATAAACGATGCATGTGTCCTGAAGAGGAGGCCGTGGAACAAATGATACTTGCAGCATCTTAAGTTCAGGTACGGTAACGAAAGCAAGCAAGGGCAAGCTGTACGTCTGGTCGTGCAGCCGCAGAGTCAGTCATAGCGCGCTGGAACACATATAAACCGTTGGATGTCGCACTGCTGCTATTGCCTACCTACAACTGTGCTTGCCCGCTGACCTGTTAACGAGACGCCGACCGGTCTGTAGACCTGCACATCAGCACCGCCGTAAGGGCGCTCCTGACATGCCTTCGCTTGCATGCTGCCACAGCTCCACGTTCCGTATTCTTGCAGTTGCCAGCAGTTGCTGGGCCCCGCATTGACGTTGCCACCGTTGCTGGGCCCAACGCTACCACTGCTGGGCCTGCGCTCCTGTGGCCGCTTTGCCCAGCGCCGGAGTTGCCCACACCTCCCACACCGGACCCAGCCGGGCAGGAGCGCACTCGTGGAGGGTCCAGCAGGCTTCCGTCCTTGGGCGTTTGCTGGTTAACCTACTCCTGTGTCATTCCCCCTTCAAGGACATTCATCATGCTCCGACGCGACGCAGCGTGCAGCGTGCAGCGTGCAGCGTGCATCGTCACCGCGAGACACAGGTCGCCGCGGAAGGCATTCCGGGGCATACGGGCATTAGGGGTCTACATGGCATATACAACAACCAGATGAAGGTGACCTAAAGAATCTATCGCTTGCTGTCACCGCAAAGTGCAAACTTTTGCAAATCAACAGTTTTCTTCTTGGGCCCATGCCTGCTAGACGTGAAATGGCTGTAAACCAATGCTGTAAGTAGCAAAAACATAAGCAAATTAATCGAATGACGAGTTTGCTTGAACGGCCAGCAAGCAGGAAAAGCCCTAGTAGCTGACAAATTTGCAGCCGCGCTTCACTACTGCTTCATTTGGACCAGTAAGAATTATGCATACATGTCGTAGATGTGCGTGGCGCAAGTCCGTTGGCGTCCTAGTTTTTTTGTGGCAACTCATCTTCTGTGGCTGCATGGGGTCAGCTCGCAATTCAAGACCGCGCTCGCCACCAATTGTCGCCACTCTTTAGCCTTACTTGGCTAACACACGCACATACACACCGTTGAGCAGTCTTTTGCTGCCACGGTCGTGCGTTCAGCCTTTCAACGGCATCCTTATCGGGGACCGCCACCAGCAAAAATGCAGGCCCTACAGAAGATTCAGCGCCAGGCCCAGCGCCAGGCCAGCGCCCAGGCGCCCCTGCGCGTTGAGGTGCCCGCTGTGAACCGCGCAGTGCCGTCGGCCGCAGGTGAGGCGCATATGCCAGGGGAACCCAATCCGTCTTGCAAACCCGCCTTCTGGCTGTAAGCAATATGCATGTGACATATGTAAAGCATTTGGGCCATGACCAAGTTGCGGATTTTGCGCGGACGCGAGGGGCCTTGCAATTGCACGGTCTCGCGCTGCCCGTCGCTCAGCAAGCGAAGATGTGCCCTGCAGTTTCGCATACTGCTATTAATACGTTACTCACTTTCTGGAAACCTCGCCTTCATGTCCACGTGCATCCTCTCAACAAACGTTCTGGGCAACAGCCGCTCCCGTGGCTGCCGCTGCGCCTCTGCCTGCCGCTCGCCGTGCCGCGGCCTTTGGCGCCCCGGCTCGCCCTGTGACCGTCTGCCGCACCGCCACCGTCGATGGTGAGTCTTTCACTCAAACATTTGTACTGGCCAGGCCACCTCGACACGGCTGGGTTGCTTCCCTTGCACGGTATCCTACCCCACCGTACCCTGTTGCGTGCGGTACTGAGCCCGATCTGTCCGCACCCGTTGCACATTCCTCACCGACAGCTCCGGCGTCTGCCTCGTCTGAGGGGTCTGTGCGCGAGGACATCCGCAACATTGCCATCATCGCCCACGTCGACCACGGTGCGTGCAGCAAACGCTCAGCGCCCGAAGTTGTATGCGCACCAAGTGCTTTGTCATTGCGGATTACCAGTCACCGCACTGCCCAGTCTACCGCCACGGCGCTTCTAAACTGTACCACTGTCCCTTTGGTTGATGTATGCGCACATTCAGGCAAGACCACGCTGGTGGACGCTATGCTCAAGCAGTCCAAGGTGTTCCGTGACAACCAGGTGAGGGCTGTGAAAAGGGGTTCAGAGACGGGCTCAGGAGACGGCGTGAACAGTAGGGTAACGTGTGACCAGTGGGCCGCAAGGAGCAGCAGCGGAATGCGAGGCTGTGCTTGGCCAGTTTTCCTTCTGCGCATGCCTTCTCCACTGGTCGTGACACCCTCTCCTGTCCGCTCGCTCCGCAGGCCACCGCCGAGCGCATCATGGACAGCAACGACCTGGAGCGCGAGCGCGGTATCACCATTCTGGCCAAGAACACCGCCATCCGCTACCGCGGCATCAAGGTGCGCGGCATGCGTGCGCCAGGCCTTGTGGTGTCGTGTTGCGGGGCGTGTTAGAGACAGGGCTGCTGGAAGGGGAAAGGTGCATTTGCACGCTCACCGCAGTGCCGTTTATGCAAGCACCAGCGCTGACCAGTCGGCTGCTTGCCCTGCCCCCCTGCAGGTGAACATCATTGATACGCCCGGCCACGCCGATTTCGGCGGCGAGGTGGAGCGCGTGATCAACATGTGCGACGGCGTGCTGCTGCTGGTGGACTCCGTGGAGGGTGAGTTCCAAGCACAAGAGCGGCGGCTAGCTTTCAGGCAGCGACTGTGCTGGAGACGGTGCTGAGGTTGCCCCCGCGGCCTGTCAAAGCTTGGCCAACCTGCAAACCTTGACCCTTGGCTCCCCTGGCTCGGCGCACCCGCAGGCCCCATGCCCCAGACCCGCTTCGTGCTGCGCAAGGCGCTGGAGCTGCAGAAGCGCGTGGTGGTGGTTGTGAACAAGATCGACCGCCCCGCCGCCCGCCCCGACTGGGTCATTGACTCAACCTTCGAGCTGTTCATGGACTTGGGCGCTTCCGACGAGCTGTGCGAGTTCCCCGTGGTTTACGCCTCGGGTGCGTGGTGTTTGGGCTCGGCCGGCAGAGCTAGCGGTCAGGTGTGGGCGGGTGGCGACAGGGACCACGGGCTTGGGTTCAGGGGCTGCTGGATGCATGGGTGCGTAGGTGCGCGGCTGCGGCGGGGGTTGTGCCAGCGGCGCGTTGGCGTATGTCGGACGCATGACTGATTTCCTGTTGTTGGTCGTCTGTTTGTGGACCGCAGGTGTGAATGGCATTGCCGGCATGACCCCGGAGACGCTGGCTGAGGACCTGGAGCCCCTGTTTGCGACCATTGTCAAGGAGGTGAGACCGGGCTGCTGCTGCTGCCTACCCGTGGCGCTGCTGCTGGCATCCGGGGAACGGTACACACATGCGTGAGGTTGTAGCTTCGCTGCTTTGGATATCATGCTGACGTCGCTATGCCGGCCCCTGTCCACCTCCGCCCCTGTGCAGATCCGCCCGCCCTCCGTGCAGCCGGCGGCGCCCCTGCAGCTGCTGTGCGCCAACATCGACTACGATGAGCACAAGGGCCGCATCGCCATCGGCCGCGTCAGCAGCGGCACCATCAAGCGTGGCCAGACCATCTCGATCTGCTCCTCGCTGGAGCCCGGCAAGGTGCGTTGGAAGCCAGCACCGGAAGGGCACTTATCAGGCCACATTGCAACCTTCGATCTGGGCGGAATCGCAAAGATGTTGTTTGCCCTAACCGCATGCCTTGCGTTCCCCAATCCATTTTGGCCCGCAGGTGCGCCAGGCCAAGATCGCTGAGCTGTTCGTGTACGACAACTTCAGCCGCGTGCCGGTCGATGAGGTGGCGGCTGGTGACATCTGTGCGCTGTCGGGCATTGCCGATATCAAGATCGGCGAGACCATCACCCAGCGCGAGAACCCCGTGCCCCTGCCCACCATCCAGGTACGAGGGTCGGGGTTCCATAGACAACGGGGCCTGAGTATGGAAAAGGATCAGGCGCTTAGCAACGTACACGCATGTACACGGCGGCTAGAGTCACTAACGCGTCTCAACTAGTGGCGCGTCGGTGCTTGTGCTTGCCGACAATGAAGTCAGCGGCGCCGGGGAAGCCTGTCGTTCGCCCGCACCAGCCGCCCGATGCCATGTCCTCACGGCCCCACTCGCGGCCGGGGCGTGCAGGGCGCCTGGAGCGTACAGCCCACAATCTATACTCTAGATACAGCACACCCTTGTTGCCATGATGTCAGCTTTTCCACAGAACAGAGGTCCATGGGTTGCACGATGCAAGGGCAGGCGCCTGGGTAAAGCATGGTATTCACGACAGGAGTTGACCTTGCGCCCCGCGCCTGCGGCTCTTTGCGCGCCCGCTTCAGGTGGAGGACCCAACCGTGAACATGACCTTCAAGGTCAACACCTCGCCCTTCGCCGGCAAGGAGGGCAAGTTCGTGACCTCGCGCAACCTGAAGGACCGCCTGGATCGCGAGCTGGAGCGTAACCTGGCGCTGCGGTGAGACACCCAGGAGCAGCGGCCGTGACAGGCGCGCACAAATGCCCGGGGCGAGCGTGCTAGGTGTCGTCAGCATCCAAAACACCGCTCACGTGTACTATTGAGGCGGGGTGTTCGTGACTAAGGTGGCTTGGTTGAACAACAAGGAGCTGGACCGCGTCTAGCTTCTTTGTGAACATCACATTGACCCCCTATTGCCTGGCTCTTGTGTTTGCAGCGTGGAGCCCGGTGAGACCTCGGACTCGTTCGTGGTGTCTGGCCGCGGTACTCTGCACCTGGGTATCCTCATTGAGAACATGCGTCGTGAGGGCTACGAGTTCGAGATTGGCCCCCCGAAGGTGCGCCCACCGCTAATTTTTCTGCGGGGGAGGGGGGTTACGGGACACGGCGTCCGTAGGATAGAGCCGGGCCTGCACGAAGTCCCTGCTTTTGGCGGGCTGGGTTGATTTGCCTGGGAGTTGGAGGCATACCTGAAACCACCCCGGGCCCATCACGTGTCCTGCTGCGTACAGGTCATCACCCGCGAGGTGAACGGCAAGACGTGCGAGCCCTACGAGGAGGCCATTGTGGACGTGCCGGAGCAGTACGTGGGCGCCGTCGTGGAGCTGTTCGCCCAGCGGAAGGGCGAGATGGTGGACCTGATCCCCTCGATCCAGGGCGCCTCGCGCATCAAGTTCCGTATCGCCACCCGCGGCCTACTGGGCCTGAAGAACTCGCTGCTGACCGCCACCCGCGGCCTGGGCGTCATGAACACCCTGTTCCTCGAGTAAGTGCGCGGCCATGGCGACCCGACGTCTACTTTGCTCTGTGCAGTAAACCCAGAGACTGTGCAGAAGCAAGACAGCGCTGCCTGGTGGCTAACCTGCGGCATCGGCCCATTCCTCCTCCCCTGTCCTCCACAGGTACGCCCCTGTTGCGGGCGAGATTCTGATGCGCGAGAACGGCTCTCTGGTGGCGCACGAGACCGGCCAGGCCACGACGTACGCTCTGGAGAGCGCGCAGGACCGCGGCCAGATGTTCTGCCGCCCCGGCGACCAGGTGTACGAGGGCCAGGTGATTGGCATGCACGCCAAGGCGGGAGACCTGAAGGTCAACATCTGCAAGACCAAGCAGCTGACCAACATGCGCGCCGCCGGCAAGGACACCAAGGTGGGCCTGGACGAGCCCCGCAGCATGGGCCTGGACGACTCGCTCGAGTACATCAACGACGACGAGCAGGTGGAGGTGACGCCCAAGAGCATCCGCATCCGCAAGGACCCCATGGCTGCCAACAAGGGCAAGAAGGGCCGCTAAAGCATACAGTGATGACGACCCGTAAGAAAGATCGTGTGTGGTGTTGACTAATGACACGCACCGTCGCAGCAGTGCAGTGGTTTGGCTGGCTGTGTGCCCGATTCGGTTCTTGCTCGGCAATGTCATTTTGTGTGATGCGTGCCATTCACTTGTTGTTACGTAGCCATGTAGTGGGATTCCTGATGTTGTTTGCAGCACTTCGTTTGCTTCCAGAGCGCGTCTGGTTTGTTTCTGGTGGTTTCGTTTGTGGTCCATGTGGTGGTTCATCCGCATGCAGCTAGTCGTGAGCTGTGAGAAGATGGTGACGTAAAGAGCGCACAGCGGACTGTGAGGGTTATAAGAGTGTGGACGATGTGAGCAGGAGAGGAGAGGGGAGCCCGGTACACCGTTGCTACGCAGAATCTGGTGAGCATTTAGGCAGTGCCGATGCACCGAACATCTGAGGAGCGGGGACTGGGGTGGGTCGCATGGGTACATTGCATGCATACGGCATGAAAGCCGGCCGCCCGAGTATGTTGGCGCTGGGGTGGGCTGCTGAATGGCGTTGCATGACCCCGCAGATCAAGCTCCTGTGTAACGCAACCTCTTGAGCTTTTGAGCGCATAGCAACTGCAACTTTGAACGCCCTGGCATAACTCAGGGGCGTATGCTTCCCGTGACTTCTCGCTGCACCATGCCTCTCTCTGCCAGAGCGGCCAAGCTGAGCGGCTGAGCAGAAGAAATTGATGGGTTCGCACTTCTCCGCACTAAAATGGGCAGGCTAGGTGCTTATGGCATGGCGGGACCCAGTGGCTGCGGGCGAACTCCCCAGGGGGGGGGTTTAGTTTCGACTGGGAAGGCCCCATGTTCTAAAACGAAAGAGCTTGACGAGAGGACTCCAAATCCACTTTCAGAGATTCAATCAGGGTAGTAATTGCAAAGTTATGGGCCCTCAAAGTTCAGGGTCGGTCGTCGGGGTCGGGGGTCCCCAAGGTTTCGTCACGCGGATGTGGGTGGGACTGCCAGATTTCGTCTCCGCGCCCTAAGCGCCCCTCTAAACGCTCCGCCCATTAGCACAAGCACTAGCACACATCAGCACGCACATACTAGAGCATTTCCAGAACGTTTGGCCTCTGGAAAGCGGCCGCATGTCCGTCCACATCAGCATCGTAGTAGTGTAGACCCCCACTCGAGCGTCTCTCACTGGTGTCATGGAGACTACGCGAACTGATGCTAACTTGTAACGGCCAAGGCTTGGTGTGGGTCATGGCGACAAGGCTGCCGCCGCCCCTCGAGCGTGACATGAATCCAGGGATTCTTCACATGATCCTGGGCGAAAGTCGACCAATCTCTTCCGGCACACAATTCCAAACATCATATGTACAGCGCAATTGTAAGCTTAAGCGCACGCCCCGGTAGTCTGACAGAAGGGTCGGTGGTTGGCCATGGACACATGGACATGTGTGGCATGGCTGCCAGTCAAATTGTGCCTCCAGCTGAACCGGAGGTATACAATTGTTGAGCTCGCCGAGAGCAGTCGATTGACACCAACCTGGCTAAAAACCAAAGGGTTTTGAGGGGGTTTTGAGGGGTTGCACGGTGGTGGGGGTCGGTCGGTCGGTCCGGAGGGGGGGTCGGGAGGTTTTGGGACATGGGGTCTGGAGGTTTAGTTCGTACCCCCCCCTGAACTCCCAACTCCATGTCCAAACTTCCCACACCTTCTTGTCTGAGTCAAACGGTTCACCAAAGTATTGAGGACGGTGATGCAAAAATGCAGGACAGCAGCAGCTGGAGCGTAGCGGTGGAGTGAGATGCAGCTTGCCAGCCTTTGCACCCTCCCCTGCCTGCACCCACTCAGAGACCGGCAAGTTCAGCCAAGAATGCACTGTCTAGTTGAGGCGCGCCCAAGCAGGCACTGTAAAACGTCGGCCAGCCCAGGCTAAGATTGCGCCGGGGCTGCTTCAGCTGCTGGGTGTACTGGTAACGGGGCCAGGTGATCGTTAGCGCAGGCAACGTATTTTTTCTACATTTGATGGCGCCTGGGTTGGCGTAACTTATTTCTCGGGGCTCATCTACCGTATATCAGCCACGGGACTACACAAGTCACCAACCTGCCACATACCATCGCACACGTAACAGGACACGAGGGCGGAGGCCGGCCGGCTGGCCAGGCTGGCCTGGGGGCTCGCCTTCCCCGCCTTTCCCCGTCTGTCATGTCATTATGCGGGCATTGCATTTCACCGGCAGAGAAGGGTTTAACCCCGGCCTGTTCGACCGGGTTGAGGGAATGGTGTCACGGTTGAATCGTGCTTTGCCATGAGGCTGTGCCATGGGGACGCTCCCGCCTGCAACTGCCTGCAACTGCGCTACTTTTCCGTTGCTCCCGTAACCAACACAGGCCAGACTACATGCTGTAACGGACTCTGGTGGAGTGATCAGTCACTGGATTCCGGGAAGCATTCTCTCTCTCTCTCTCTCTCTCTCTCTCTCTCTCTCTCTCTCTCTGTGTGTGTGTGTGTGTGTGTGTGTGTGTGTGTGTGTGTGTGTGTGTGTGTGTGTGTGTGTGTGTGTGTGTGTGTGTGTGTGTGTGTGTGTGTGTGTGTGTGTGTGTGTGTGTGTGTGTGTGTGCAGTTCGGTGTGCGTCATCGGAGGGCTAGCCCTTGGGCAACTAGGCGCTGACGAGCGTTTAGCAACGTCACTCTAAGGTCCAGGTCCAGGCGTCGCTGCTCACGCTGCATCTCTTGGACAGCACTTCAGGCGACGCGAGGACAGAGCTGCCTGCCCGCAGTGGTGTGAATGGTGACGAGCTAGGCTCAAGCCGGCAGATGGTGGTGACATGTCCCTGGCCTTCTAATGCCACGCCGGCTGACGGGCACGGGCTGAGAGCCCGTCAGGTTCAGTAGAAGTGCACCCCACCAGCACCGGCAAGCCCTGGCCAAGTTGGAACTGGATTTAGATTGCGTTGGTTACGAGAGGGACCTGCTCACGCAGCACAAGCCAGGGACATAAGAGTGCGATCCACACCCTGCGCTTACGCGCACTCCGGTTGTGTTTGCCTCACACTCGCATTTGCCTTGTCCACCACTCAGCCATACCAGTCAAATTCACAGTACGACACTTGCGAGCTCGGCGAGCGGACAGGCCACCCCAGAGACTTACAGCAACATGTCTCATCACATAAATGCTATATGAGGGCGCTTGAAATGGTTTAGGCTTTGGACGGTGCGGCCGGCATCGGCACGTTCTGGGTTGGGCACGCCCCCGATTAAACTTGGGTTAGGTGTCAGTACTCATGAGAGTCACTGGGGAACAAATGTTCCGGTGCCATACGAGGGGTGCCAGCCAATCCTGCACGCTCGGACTCAGGGCTCCGGAAGTCGCACGGGGATAATCCTACCGCACGACTCAGACACCGCCTTTGTGTACGTACATAACTTACATCATCAGTGGCCAGTTGCGTTCGGCAGAGGGCTAAAACGGGCTGGTCGGGGCTCAAGTCGCGAAATTGACCGAAGCCCATATCTCGCATAGGGGGTGTTTTTCGTCGGTATCTAGTGCCGTCAACCTGGTATCAGCTATATATTTAATTTAGATAGCTTTGGGCTGAATTGGCGGGGTTTTGACGAGCACGACATAGCATTTCGACTTCGGCTTTCGCACACATTTATGCCCGGGAACCATTCAGAGACCTTGATATATGTCACATGATGCTATTTTGACGGTCTAGGGGCTTGGACTCACCCAGCCCCTAGGGACTTGCCGGAGTGGCATTCGGGCCTTCCCCGCTTCGCCAGGTCACCCCACGCCTGCCGAGCGATGGGGTTAGACGGACTTCATTTTCGCCGTGGCCCTACTACCACGCGTCGGATTAATTAATACCTGTTTTGTTATCACAGCACGAGCTCGGGCCGTGCCTGAGGTTTGCGGTTTGCTAGTTTCCACGGGCTTTTCCAGTGTCAAATGTCTGAGCCATATCTATATAGAGCCTTCTGGTTACTCATGAGCTGAGCGCAGTCCAGCCGCGTTAGTGGGATGGACTCGTTTTTGGCGACTATGGACCTCCCGAGCATCACAACGCGGCGGGACGTTATTGATGAGACGACCAAAAGGGTTTCCCCGCCTCTGCGATGCAAGGTGAAGCCGCACCACAAAACCGGGGTGTGTCGCGTTGACGCAGCTCCTACACACGGCGCGGGCCGGTAGCCCTGTGGCTAGTGAGCTGCAGCTGCTCAAAGTGTGCTTTTCTTCATGTTGAAGCATGGGCAAGCACAACTTGGGCAAGCACAGCGACATGCAGCGCGTAATTTGCGCAGCAAGCTGCGCGATGCAGGAACAAATGAAACCTTCATAGCCACCAACTTGACTAGTTTCAAGGGGCACAGGGTTGTTCCCGAAGTGCTTGCGCCGTTGGGGCGTAATATCAAGTGAGGAGCCCAGGCCGTGTCAAGCCCTCCGGGCGCGTGTGTTGTGCGGGCCCGCTAACGTGTGCGGGTCTCCATGTGCGCAGGTGGAGCAGTGCGGCATCGACCTTAAATCGGCACCTAAGACGCATCAGGTGCGCATGCGCTGCGCTGCCTGAAGGACTGTTGTGCCACACGCCACACCTTGATCGGCGCGACCACTGATGGCCCTTGTACCCACGACCGTTACCTGCTCCTCGTAGCGTTTCCGGCTATGCAACACGCACATCAAGGCGCCAGTGGTGGTGGTGGACGGCGTGCACAGCCGTTTTTGTCAACAGTGCTCGCGTTTCCACCCGGTGGATGAGTTCAATGGCACAAACAGGTGCGGCACGGTATGCAACACGCATGAACGGATGGTGCGGTGCCGGCACGCACGCACACAGGGCGCTACTGCAAAGCCACGATCACACTGCTGACGACAGATCCTAACAGTTTCTGAGTTGTCCTGTGCGTTTCCGTTCCCTTCGAGGCTGACTGCTCACGAGCCACACACGTCATGCTGTTGCTGCTTTTGCTACCGTGCCTTGACAGGACGTGCCGCATGATGCTGGCGAAGAACCGCGCCCGGCAGCGCAGCACCACCAGCGGCCCGGGGTCGGGTGGGCGGTCCGCCTTCGGTCGCCGTTCCATGCAGTCTGATGAGGAGGACGAGGAGTTGTCGGACCTGTCGGACAGCGGCTCGGATGAGCGGGGCGGCACCGCCACACGCAAAGGCGGGAAGGCGGGCGGCGCGGGTGGCCGAGCCAGCAGCTCTGGCAAGGCCGCGAGCGGCGGCAACAAGAGCGGCGGTGCAACGGCGGCCGGCGCAGTTGCAGCCAGCGCCGCCGCAGTGAACTCGCAGCCACTGGGTGTGCAGCCGCCGACTCTGCTGAGACGTCTGTCTGCGGCTGGCGGGGCGGGCTGGGGCAACAGTGGCAATGGTTCTGGCGCGTTGGGGGCACTGGCCCCTGGAGGGCCGCTCGGCGCGGCTGTTGTGGGCGGCGTGGGCCCATCCGGGACCAGCTCCATTGCCGCCGCCTCGCAGCAAGCAGGCGAAGCCCAGGCGCTGCTTGGGCAAGGGCACCAGGGCCCCGCGCCCATGGAACTGGGCGGCGGTGGCGGTGCCAATGGCAGCCACCACGCCGGGCACGGCCGCCACGCGCTGCTGGGCCACCTTGGCCTAGGCGATGGCACCGGTGGCACTGGCGCCGGCATGTTTGCACGCAGCTCAGCGCCGCCTGAGCTGGGTGCCGGCAACCGGGCCGCAGGTGGGTGGAATGGGCTGGATAATCAGCGCCACCAGCAGCAGCTGCAGCATGTGCAACAGCAGCAGCCGCTCCCATATCGGCCGGCTTACCTGGAACCTCAGCTATTGCAGCAACGGCAACAGCAACATCATCAACAACATGAGCGCTACCAGATGCAGCAGGCCCTTCAACAACAGCAACAGCAGCAGCGAGAGGAGCGCCAACTGCAACAGCAGCAGCAGCAGCAGCAGCAGCAGCAGCAGCAGCAGCGACAGCAGCACGTGGTGTCCGGTGGCGCAGGCTACGTGCAGGGCCCGCACTCTGGCGGCCAGGTTCTCGGCGACTTCGGCAGTGGCGTTGGCACGCGCAGTGGAAACTATGGCGCAGGCGGTGCACCACAGGGCGATGGAGTGTCCCTTGCACAACAGCAACAGTATGGGGCACACGCGCCGCAACACGGACATGCGCATGTCTCGCCGTTCGCAGCACGTCCAGGGATGACGGCGGCGACAGGCGCCTCCGCCGCCTCATCTCCGCAAGTGGTCGAATACCACCGCCCCTTGTCTGTCACGGCTGTGGCTGGGGGAATGGGCGGTGAGGGTGGCGGCGGCGGCGGTGGCGGGAGCGGACATGTGCCCTTCCTGTACAATGCCGGCGTCACCGGGGCTGGCGCTGGTGGAGGAGCTAGCATGTTTGCCCGCATGTCGGCACCAGTGAGCGCCACGTCGCCGTTGCTGCGGCCGATGGGCGGCCGGGGTCCAGGCGGCGTGAGCGGTGGCGGAGCCGGCGGGCCGCAGGCTGTGGCGGCGGCGCTGATGGGGCGCAACAGCCTGGCGGGCTCGCTAGTGCGCGTAGAGTCCATCAAGCGCCGCCGCAGCGGGGACGGCATGGGCGTTGCCGAGGAGCAGCGGCTGCTGGAGCAGGAGGGCGCGCCGTCACCCGCCATCCGCCATTGCAGCTCCTCCGGTGTGCGCGAGCCGATGCTGGACGGGGCACTGCAGACCGCGGGCAGCACCGGCAGCGGCCTCGGCAGTGGCCTCGGCAGCGGCCTTGGCAGCAACTCTGCCTTTCAGAGGGCCAGTCTGCTGCAACTGCAGCTGCAGCTGCAGCAACTGCAGCAGCGGGCCGCCACGACGGGCGGCATTGGTCTTCCCATGGACGCGCGACTCCTACCAGGCGGGGCGTCAGGGCCGTCGCAAGGGACCGGTGTTTCGCTGGCGGCCCCAGGTGCTGACGTCGGCGGCCTGCGCGGCGGCGCGGCGGCAGCTGCCGGCGCGACGGGGCTCCAAAGTGAGGCCGCACTCAACGCCGCGCTGACGGCACTGAGCGCGCAGCAGCAGGCACTCATGCAGCAGCAGCAGCACCAGCGCGAGCTGCAGGCGATGCTGCAGCAACAGCAGTACCAGCTGCAGCAGCTTATGCAGGAGCAGGATGTGGAGCCGGAGCCGTCGACCTCGGCGGCGTCTGCCGGCAGCAACGACTCGCCGGCGTGTGGCGCCATGTCGGGAATTGGCGGGGTTCTGCAGTCCGTGGCCGCGGCGGCAGCGGCGGGCGAGGAGCTGCGGACCGTGGCGCTGCGCCGCAGCCACCACCAGCGCAACGCCAGCGGCGGCAGCGCGTCACTCGCGCAGGCGGCAGTCGCTGCGGCAGCGCAGCGCAGCAGCGGTGCGACCACGCCGGCGGGCCCCACAACAGCAGTACTGATGATTGCTGCGAACGGCAGCCGGCCCATGACGCCGCGCTGCGAAGCGGCGGCATGCCTGGGGGCCCTCGCGCTGGGTGACGGCGGCGGCGGGGGCAGTGGCCTCGGCTCAGCAGGGCCCGGCTCGGCGGGGCCCGGGTCAGCAGGACCCGGCTCAGCTAACGTGGCGACCGGCAGCGTTGGGGCCGCCGTGCCGGCAGGTGTAGTTAATGAGGACGAAGGCCTGGCGGCTCTGGCAGCAAAGTGGCGGCGCGAGGCAGAGGAGGGCAACAGCCTCCAGGCGCAGGCTGCGCGGCAGGCACAGCGATACGCAGCTGGGCAACCCGTCAAAACCGAGCCCGATGGCCTCGGCGTAGGCGGCGGCGTAGGCCCCGCCGGGCCGCTGCTGCAGCCGCCGGCCGGCACCATGACGGGTGCTATGCAGCCCGCTGCGCTGGGTGGCTTCGCCGCGCCCGTTGCCGGTGGCGCCGCTGGCGGGTTCGTGTGCGGCCCGGATGGCAAGCTGGAACACGGCTCCGAGGGGTGCTCGGGTGCGGACCCCGCACGGCCCCAAATTGCCACGGCACTGACACCAGGCATGGCAGGCGGGGCCCACGGAGCTGCACAGGCCATCGGTGTGCATGGGCGGAACGGGGTGGCTGGACTGTATCCGGGAGGAGGCGCTGGAGCGCTGGACGCGGCACAGGGTGATGGTGGGTATCTGCGTACTACGCAGAGCGAACCGGCCTGGGCTAACCCGTCTGGAGCTCCACACATGCAGTTGCAGCCCCAGCAGCAGCAATATGGGCTGGCGCAACCGCAACAGCTATCAGTAGGCGCGGGGCCCCGTCCGCAGCTGCAGCAGCAGCAGCAGCTCCTGCGCAACTCCATGCTGCGTTCGTCGTCGCCGCTGGGTCCTGGCGGCCCGTCTTTCGCCCGCAGCTCCGGTGGCGGCGTGGGGGCTCCTTCTGGGCTTGGCATGGCGTCTGCGCAACAGCATTGGGGGCTGCAACGGCTTGGCGGTGGGATGAGCGGCATGGCTGAAGGGCCTGGCGATGGCAAGAAGGCCGTGGGCGAGGAGACAGAAGAGCAGCTCCAACTTCTGCTTTCGGACCTGTTCGGGGGCCAGGGCTCCGCAGGTGGGCCGGGGGGTCACCGAGCGGCTGCAGCGCAGGCGGCGCAGCATACCGCAGACGGGATGCCAGCAATGCAGCTGCAGCGACAATACCAGCAGCACCAGCAGCAGCCGCTTCTGTCGGAGCACCAGCAGGAGCAGGACTTGCAGCAACAGGACCTGCAGCAGTTGGGCATCGCGCGGGAGCGGCAGCGGCGGCTGTGGGCCGACCTGCAGGCGCTGCAGGCGCAACACGAGCAGCTGCAGCAGGCGCTGCTGGCGGGTCAGGCCAACGGCACGCATGACGCGCAGCTAGTGGCGCTGCTGCAGCAGCAGTCGGGGGCGCTGGAGACGCAGCGGGCACAGGCGGCTGCGGGCGAGGAGATGCTCCACCGCATGGAGGCTGAGATCATGGCGGCGGCGCAGCAGCGGCAGCAGCAGGGTGGAGGCCCGGGGATGCAGTGGTCGAAGCAGTAAGGCGGCACGGTGTGATTTGGTTTCCGATGATTTGAATTCGCGCAGGCTAAGGGGCTTTACGTGACCTCCCTTGTCGGGGATAGCGCGAGCAAAAGGCTGGTCTAGGTGGGGGATAGGTGTGCGTGGGACAGGTCGTAGGGTTTGGGACATTTGGGCGGGCTCTAGCATGCACTGCTTTACACCAGGGCGACGGTGTGTGTGGGTTATGGTGAGGTCACGCGTATCATCGCTGGGGTTTTCTGCACTTGAGACCGCCTGCGTTTTATGGTGTACTGCATATGGAGTGTCAGTAAAGACTGCTGGCGTGCGGGTACAGGGTTGGACTTGTTGGAAGACCCGTTGCTGCGAGACTGTCATGCATGTGCTGCGACCGAGCAACAATGGGACTTGCATGGGTGCACTGCAACGCTGCGGGAATCCGATGTGCTGTTCTGTAGGCATGGGCCGGTCATTACAGTGCCCTCCACGGTTGCGACATGCCCCCACGGTATGTATATAAGATATCTGATTTCGAGCCCTACATGAGTGCACTGTATGCCTCATTGCTTATAAGTACCTGGAGGAGTGGGATGTCAGGCGACGACAGTCCGAGTGCCTGCCTGAGTCCGCAATGGAGAATCCATGCGTGACCGAACCGTCCGCATCATGCAGAGCTGCGTTCCGGTTTCGACAAAACGCATTTCATAGTCGTGCACCATCATCGCGTTTAGCAACTCAGTTGGGCACGCATGCCATACTGTCGTCAGGATATCGCATATGGTACCGACAGTGGTCATAGCAAGACGTCCGATACACTGCGGCCTTGTCATCGTGGGCATGGGCGTGGGCATGGGCCAGCATGGGGCGTCACTGTTACACGTGCGGCTTGTTTTGAGTACGAGGGCGTGTCCCAACGCGATTGATACAGACCTTTCAAGGCTTCATGAACGCAGTTGTTGCGCAGTTGCTGTCGTGTTGGATGGGTGCACCTCACCAGTCTTGCATGGTCTAGTTTGTCCCGTTTCCTAGTTGAGGCCAAGGGTAAGGGCTTATTCCTGTCTGTGGCTGTAGGTCGTCCAGTGCATAAGAAGTTCTGGTCATCGCCTGTTCTAGGCGTAGCCCAAACACCTTATTGCTCTGGGGACGCGGCGAGTGCGAGAGAGCCTCGGATGCCCCGGTCGGCTGGACAGTGACAGTCTGCTGGCGAGGGTGGGCTGTACTTGTTGCTATAAGGCAGTACTCCGTGTGTGTGTGTGTGTGTGCACAGCAGTAATAGCTGACTAGCCTGGGCTTGGGACAGCGTGGACGCCATGTTCTTGTGAGTTTGAGGTGTTGGTGTGCTGTAGTCGTGGCCCGGCGTGTAACTGCTCGGTTCGTTATGACTTGTATCTCTCTCCTGCGCTGCTTGCGGGTTTCATGACCCAGCACCATTTAGCGTCCAAGGAAGAATTGCCGTTAGCAGTAACAGGCAAACGCATAGGACAGGATTGTAGGCACGGGCCAGGCCTGCACGGGCCACCCAACACGGTGAAGGCTCCCATTGCAGAGGACACGTATAGTACTTACGGTCCACAACAGGGGTTCGCAACCAGACAGCGAGTCAGATAGCCTGGCATAACAAAGCCGCAGTCGCCACCTTCCTGCAACTGGCTACCAAGGCTCTCCCAGACTGCAGAAAAGTAAATACCAGCATGCTTTGTGGGCTACGAGGACACTAAGACGCCACGAGCAAGTCTGCAGCCCAGGCAGCTTCACACTACGCCCTAGGAATTAAGTACCGGCATCAGGTGAGTTAACACGTACGGTAAGATCATCCGGCTTGTCTTGTAGGCTGTCACGGCACACATGCACATAGCACCAGCTGTCCCAACCTACACACATCCCGTCGCTATTTACAGCTCCTCCTTGCCGCTCGCAAGCTCCTGGCCGGGAGGGCACTGGGTCTCCCTGTTGGGTTGCGACAGGCAAGTTGTCACAGTCCGTCAGTCGGGCGCGTGTGCGGGTGGGTACATGCACAACTGCAGCTGGCATGAGGCACGGTGCCACCCGCTCCCATCATCCAACCATCACCCCCAAACCAAACGCTCCAATAACCTCCCTACTGGCGATGCCTGCCGAGTTTACGCACCATGGCATGGCCTCGGGCACGTGACCGGTTGCGTTGAAGCTCTCAGGCCAGTCCTGTGCGTAGCCAGGTACATGGTAACGGGCAGGGCAAAACACCATGTCAGCGCGTGCGTCCTATATGTTCGAAGGTCCTCTCGGGCCCTCGTGCTACTGGGCATGCCACCTGCAACGACTGCGCACTTATGCTACGTGCTTGGCGTCGTGGCTCATTTCCAGCGGTACCAAACTGAGGCCACATTTACCCAATGTCTGGCTACAAGTCGGCACCGCCTTACCCACCTCAAAGAACATGAACCTGCAGCGCGGCATGTATGGGAGGAGCAGCGGCGGAGTGAGTACGGCACGAGGGAAGGAAACATGTGTACGGTAACTGAGAGATTGCATTGGCTACAAGACAGCTAAGCTGCGCTACCCTTGATCACCTGGTGAACTGGTTGCTTGTGACGATCATCGAGATGGGCTCGGGGCTGCTGTTCCAGACCTGTTGGTGAGCGTGCGTGATGGATTAGGCGGTGAGGTGAAGTGGGCAGGAGTGCGACAAGCAGGACAAGCAATTACCCAGTGAAAGTGACGCTGACTGCGAAGGCATTTATGCACAGCTCAGAGAAATGCTTGCTAGTGTGAATGCACAGTATGGCACCGGTGGCGTAGCCAGCGACGAAAGGCTGCATAACGGGCCGTCAGACTGGTTGAGTATTTTTCTGATGCGCTATCCTTACGCTCCGGGCGCCCAGCCAAGCAACAGCACCACACGCACACCATGACGCCACGCAGCCACACGACGCGCGAAGAAGCTCGCTTTTCACACCTGCAGTCAGGTGACGTTGTTGAGCGAGGTTGGGCGATGGGACGGGTGGCGGGAAGCCATGTCTGTATGGCCTGACTATACCCCAGGCCAGGGTTGCATGAGCTGTGCTCGTCTACCAAGCACCATCAGGCAGGGGCGCCCCTGCCTGGCACCCACGCACCTTATGGAAGTGGTCCTGAGGCGTGTGCGTAACGGCGCCCGGTCCGAGCTTGACGGTGGTGGGCTTGGGGTCGTTGGGGCCCCAGTATCCATAATCAACCTCGCCTGCGGCATAGAATGTTGAGGACATGGCACAGGGGACCGGCAGCGACAATCAGGGCCCTTGTGCCGTTGTGCGCAGGGCTGCGGCGTTCAATTTGACACGTGCCCGCCTGGCCAGTCCGTGTACTGCCGAAGCCTGCAGACCGCGACGGGGCCCCTGTGCCCGCCAGGAACCGGACACGGTGCCTTGTTTCTCATGGTCCCTTGCAATGGCCATCTTGCCGCCATGTCTGAATCAGGAACTAGCCCAGCAACAGCAAGATAAAAAGCCCTGCTCACTTGCGCTACCGCCCCACGTGGCGCGGTACACAGCACGCCACTGACGCCACGTTCAGAGTTGACCAGGCCCAATCAACACCCCTGCCCAACACCCTTGCTCCTGGCGCCCAAGCTCACCCTTGAGGATGTAAATGGTCTCCCAGCCGTCCAGGTGCTTGTGCGGAGGAAAGCCTTTGCCGGGCAGGATGGTCAGGTGCGCAAACTCCGGCCCATTGTCCCCGTTGGCTTGGTGCATTGAGAAAGCCTCCACGTGGAAGCTGTCCTGTGGGCGGGGTCAGGGGCCGAACCGTCAGGCGTCGAAGTCGTCTTCTGATGCAGCAAAGGGCGTTCATCACAAGGGTACGCTAGCGTTGTGGCCGCAAAACATCAGGATGGGAAAAGCTGAAACGCAGGCGGACAGGGCGCCGGCAGCCCGCTAGGTATGTGACAACTGGTACAAGTGGTACAAATGATGGGGGCCTATTGTTTCAGGTGACGGTCTCGGCGGAGCGCACAACGTAGCTCGCTTCCCAGTGCAGCGAGCAAATGCGCGGAGCGCGCCAAACCGCGCACTCTCTTCACTGAGGATTGCGCTGACGAGTCGCCATGCCTATGGTATCATGTGACGGACGCATGCACAAACCTGCCCACAGCGACAGCAGGCTGGCCGCGAGACCCGCCGTCAGCATGCAGCGAGGCCCGCCCAGCCCAACCAGCCCTACGTAGCGCTTACCGGCACCGTGACGTGCCATCCAAAGCCAGGCTGAATGACTGGCTGAATGGCCTTCTTCACGCACTTGACCGGGCCGCTTGCGCTGGCGGACGTGAGTAGCGCAACGAGGAAGAACAGCGTCGGGCGCCACATTTTTGACAGCTTGCTTTCTCTGTTGTTTTCTGGGCCAACGCGACTGGGCATAAGAGTATTAATGCCTTTTGGTGGGATCTTCGCGATCGGCAAACGCGGGCGGAAGTCTGCATGTTAAATTGCCTCGCCGCGGCCGTCTATGGTACAATTTATCTTGTGGTCATGCATTCAATACAAAAATTGGCAGAGGCAGTCAACGGGGCGGGTCTGAGAAACTCTGTTGAGGCCTGTCAACTGCCACACCACGAAGTTGCATGCGGGCAGGGGGGGTTAGGAACAAACTTTTTTGAGCCTACACTTTTTGCCATTGTCTGTACCGCCCTATAGTCCGGGCAGTGGCTCAATAAACTCCTAATTTGCAAGATGAAAACGATGAAAAAGATGACAACTCTCGGACCCCGCCCCCGGCCGACCGACCAACCGACCCCCCCTGCCTCGGTGAGCTCTTTCGCTATGTAAAATTGTCCGCCTTGGGAACACACGTTCACCGACCGACATGTGGGCATCTCCACCCGTCTGCCGACAAGCATCCCGGTAGACTGGCCTGCTTTGCAACGGCTTCCTCCAATGTTATTTGATAGTACGAAATGTGCTGACACGTTCATCCACGCAAAATCCGTCCGGCACTGGCCTGTCCCTGACCAGTTCCCCAGGCAGCTCCCGAAATGCCGACATGCCGCTCCCCAAACTGCCCCAAACCAAAGTATGCACGTGTGCTGACTCTGGGGTATATCTACGCACGCATCGTTGAGCTGCACCCATTGCGCCGCGTGCTGCAGGACAGAAGCGCTAAGAACAAAGCTTGGCACGAACCTGTGCAAAACCTTGTGGGCCCAGGGGGGGTAGAATCTTCCAAAACAGACCCCATGCTTCAAATGGATAGAGCTCAACGAGAAAATCACGAAAATCACAAATCGAAAATGGGTTTCTGGGTGCAAAGTTATGAATGCGGATGTTACAGCAGAGGGGACAGTCCCAGCACCCGAAGACGCCGAGCCATCACATGCTATCAGGGCCCAACTTGACTCCACCAACCCCGACTTTGCTGCAAACCCTCCCGCGGGCAAAGTCCGTGTGACTCCGCGCACAGTGAGTCCTAGCCAAGCCTCAACCCGCCAGAGCCCCACCGCTGTGCCTCAACGTCACAAGCCTAGGCACAGGAGTGCCGCGGAACGTCTAGGCCGCAGGACACACGCAGCACAGCGCACGCACTAACCAGGGCGCAAGCGTCCAGGTACTAGAACGGTCGCCCACACGTGCATCCTGCCCACACACAAAGCCACCAACCACGCACAACCTCTCACGGCGAGGGAGGCCGGGAATCAGCGTCATACGGCAAGCGCAAAACCATGCCGTCACCAACAGCCCGAGATATGAAAGGATGCGCAAACGGCACAGCGTCCCAACCCTTTGGCCTGATACCCAAAGTCACAAACGTCTGGAGACGACCCCAGAAGTCAGCTACGACGGCAAGTCCAATGCTCAGCACCCGGGCCGACGGCAGCTTCGCTCGCGCCGCCAACCCGGCCATAACCACACGCTGCCGACCAAAGTCCAGGGCAGACATAGCAGCGAGACACACCACATCCCACACAGGTGGCGCAAGCCCCGCAGGCGGGCGCACTAACCACAACTCGTCATCACGAGAGAAGGCATTTAGAGCCTCCTCCGGCAGGAAACCCATAGCCATCCCCATACATTCCCGCAGCGACAACGCAACAGTGCAGTCCCAAAACCAGTGACGCCGGTCCTTATCCTGCATGTCAATCCCACACGCCCAACACGGGTCAACAGCAACGCCTCGCGCCCGCTCGCTAGCATGTCGTGGAAACGCCCAGCAAGCGTTGGCGGCCACACGCCACAGTGCTTCCTTATGATGATTCTCCCATTTCAGCGACCACAAGCGGGCCAAGGTGCACACGAAGGCCCCCGCCGCCATCCAGGGCAGCCCCCACCCCCGACACACCCGCATCGCACACATATTGCAAATGCTTAGCCTTCAGGGCGGCTAACTGTGGAGCCATTTGCAGCACGGTCCCCGCCTTCACCGTGTAGGCAGTGAGCATGATGGGCGGCCTCTCGCACTGCAGCCATCCAAGCCCCCGCACCACCTGTTGCACCGACTCCGCCATAGCACTCACGACGTCGGCCACCGGGAGCGGCAGCGCGGCGGCAGGCCCCCGAGCCAGCTGGGCCGCACGCGCGGCGGCAGCCCAGCCAGCGGGAAGAAGGGCCAAAGTTATGACCCTCAAAGTGGCCGGTCGGTCGGTCAGCAGTCGGGGGTCCCAAGAGGTTTTGCACAGGTTCGTGCGAAGTTTTGTTCCTAGCGCTTCCGTTCTGCAGCACGCGGCGCAAAGGGTGCAGCTCAACAATGCGTGCGTAGATATACCCCAGACCCAGCACACGTGCATAGTTTGGGGCAGTGTGGGGAGCGGCATGTCGGCATTTCGGGAGACGCCTGGGGAACTGGCCGGTGCCGGCCGGGTTTTGCATGGATGAACGTGTCAGCACATTTCGTACTATCAAGTAACATTGGAGTAAGCCGTTGTATAGCAGGCCACTCTATCAGGATACTTGTCGGCAGACGGGTGGACATGTCGACACGTCCACATGTCGGTCGGTCAAAGTGTGTTCCCAAGGCGGATCATTGTACCTAGCGATAGAGCTCACCGAGAGCAGTCAATTGGCACCAACCTGACAAAAAACCTAAGGGGTTCTGAGGGGTTTTTTGGGGGGTCGTACGGCAGGGGGGGTCGGTCGGTCGGTCGGTCGGGGGGTCCGGGAGTTTTTGTGGCATGGGGTCAAAAAAGTTTGTTCCTACCCCCCCCCCCCGCCCCCCCCCATCCCCTGGTGGGCCTAAGATGAGCCCGCCCCAACTTTGTGATTGTTCGATCACCCTTTTACCCAGACCGAACGACCGAGCGACCGGCAACTTTGAGGGGTCATAACTTTGCACGCAGAAACCCATTTCCGCTTTTGAAAGCGGATTCGTGATTTTCAAGTTGAACTCTATCCATTTGAAGCATGGGGTCTGTTTTGGAAGATTCTACCACCCCCTGACGCGGGCATCCAAACCCAGGGGCATACCCAGTGGGCAGGGACCTGTCCAAACCCGGGCCTCACAGGGGTCAAAAGACCCACCGATTTACCGCATTTCAATGACATACTTCTGTGGATGCGCGTCAGGCGACGTTGAATTCCTAGTAAAATCAAGAGTAGAGTGTGGTGAGAAGCGGTGTCCCGCAGTGTGATGACAAGAATCCCGGCCCACAAATCCTACAAGACGAGTCAGGGCAAGAGTGGCTGGCTCATAGATATTGCTGACACGCAATCCTCACGCTCAGGGCGCCCGACCACGCAGACATTGTGCCACGCGCGACACAGAGTTGTAGTGCACCTGGCCATCAGGCGACCGACGTCCACGGATGAGCGCCGACGACGTGATAACCAATGTATGCGAGTAGTGCGCAGCGAAGCAATGGCCGGGCGACAGTGTGGCAAGCCGGGGCAAGAACAGGGCGCGGCAAGGCGCAGGAGATTCTGGTCAGTGCGCGGCAGGCGACGTGCTGGCCGCCATAGAAGAAAGAATCAACCCACTCCGCCTTCCGCTCTGGTCTACGTACGCATTAGTTCCGCAACACACGTCAATCTAGGTCCGCACATCACGGACCTAGGCCGAACGGCTGGGGATGGAGGACAGGATCAACCTGTCCTCCAGCAGACTCTGCAGCACCCACACGTTGCAGCGCACACTCCCAATCACCCGCCATCACTAATCCGGACGTCACTGCCACTAATCCAGCCGAATCCATGCGTGACCGAACCGTCCGCATCATGCAGAGCTGCGTTCCGGTTTCGACAAAACGCATTTCATAGTCGTGCACCATCATCGCGTTTAGTAACTCAGTTGGGCACGCATGCCAGTATGACTGTCGTCAGGATATACCGCATATGGTACCGACAGTGGTCATTGCAAGACGTCCGATACACTGCGGCCTTGTCTCCGTGGGCTTGGGTGTGGGCATGGGCCAGCATGGGGCGTCACTGTTACACGCCCGGCTTGTTTTGATTATGAGGGCGTGTCCCAACGCGATCGATACAGACCTTTCAAGGCTTCATGAACGCAGTTGTTGCGCAGTTGCTGTCGTGTTGGATGGGTGCACCTCACCAGTCTTGTATGGTCCAGTTTGCCCCGTTTCCTAGTTGAGGCCAAGGGTAAGGGCTTAGTACTGAATGTGGCTGTAGGTCGCCCAGTGCATAAGATGTTCTGGTCATCGCCTGTTCTAGGCGTAGCCCAAACACCTTGTTGCTTCGTGTGGGGACGCGGCGAGTGCGAGAGAGCCTCGGATGCCCCCGGTCGGCTGGACAGTGACAGTCCGCCGGCGAGGGTGGGCTGTACTTGTTGCTACCGTATAAGGCAGTACTCCGTGCGTGTGTGTGCACAGCAGTAATAGCTGACTAGCCTGCGCTTGGGACAGCGTGGACGCCGGCTGTGCAATTACATATAGCGAAGCAGGTCCATGGGGCCTGGGTGCCGGCGTCGCCTCTCCATGTCCTGCGCCCCTTCTTCCCCTGCGGCAGGTGCAAAAAAGCCCTACGCCGCTACGCAGGGCCCGACCACACGCTCCGGTCACCAGCTCCTTATCGACATACGGTGCCCAGGATCTCCGCGACTCCGCATTTACGAACGCCAATGGCAGCCTCGCACGACCCGCAAATACGTACGCACCTACGGCCTGCGGCTGCACTGCACACTAACATACGTGCAAGACGCGACCCTCTGTCCTCCCAAGAAGAAGATTAACAAACCTTGTCCAAAATCGTCAGCTGACCAGGGCCCCCATGAATGTCAGGCTGAATCCACAACATGCCCTCGTACCATGCCCTCCATCATTCACTCTCACGTCGACATATCGCCGCCGGCCGCCGGCCGAGGCCCATACATGCCCGGTCGGCATTAGAACTGGCAAAATGGTGTCGCGCAGTGTTACTACCCACATCCCCAACACCTAAGGTAGCACATGCATTCCCAGGCGCCAACAGAGAGCACGCTCAATCTGGGGCACAGTGGCACCAACAGAGAGCATGCTCAATCGGGGGCTCAACTGCGCCAAATGGGTCGAGAGTTGATGCAACTTGCTTTGCAAATTGCTGTGGCAGACAACGCAATATGCTCTCATGTCAGCACTTCTGCCGGCGGATATAGATGCCTGCCGCGCTTTGGCAACCCCACAAGACATCCCATCAATTCCATGTGTATGTCACACGCCAAACAACGCAACACAGTGACATGCACAGACACGCTTTACAGCGTGATCTCCCCGCCGAAGCCATTATTTGTGGGACCATCTCCTGCCATGTATATAAGTGCAACCGATGCATGGTAAAGCTGGGGCCTTGGCAGCCATATTTTTTGTTCTCCTGGAGTTCGGATTCGTAGCTCAGGGCTGCGCAAATGCAGCCGTGGCAAAATTGATCAATGACTTGTAAAGGTGGACTATGCCAGCTACGCAAAACTCTGAGTATTCTTTACTGGTAGCAGCACGAGCACAACAGTCTGCAGAGATGGCGCAGCCTCCTTAATGCCTCCGTACCCCTCCTGCGCTTGTGTCCCCGTCGATCCCAGCCACGGTAGCTTTGCGGCCTGGCAAAACTATCCGTAGCGCCAGATACCCTGTCCTGGAGTTCGGCCTCCCTGGCATCATCAGCGCTCTGCTGTCCACTCCAGCTGCCCCACGCCCGCTTGCAGTCGCTGCGCCCGCGCCCTTCGCGCCGCTATGACATGTGGTCCTAGCCTAACGCCCGTCACCTCCAAGCATACCAGCTGCACCAGGCCGCCGCGAGCGCGTGCCGCTGCTCAGCCGGGGGTCGCTGGGGAGGAGGTAGCCTGAAGCGGTGGCGCCCATGCCACCGCTGACCGGCCGCATCTGTGCCGAGGGCCGGCTAGTGGCACGGCTGTAGCAGCTGCCGTCGCATGCGGCGGACGTCCGCGCCGTGGCAGTAGCAGCGTCTGTCAGGGTACCGCAGTCGCTGATGGTGGCGAATGAAGCTGTGGTCTGAGCCGTCTCCATCTCCGTCGCTGCGGCTGCCGCCTCAGTCGCCGCATCGACGCCGTGTGGACTGAGCCTGGGGCTTCCAACGGCGAGGTTTGGGCCCTGCACCTGCAGTCCAGGCAGTCGCAACGCCTGATCACCGTCATAACTGAGGCTGCTGCGGAGGGAGTTGAGGACGCTGCTGCCCGAAGCCGGCCGGGCAGCGTGAGCACTTGCGTCCCAGATCCCCTTCGCCTGCGTCCAGCACCGCACGGGGATGAGGCAAATTGTCAAAACGCATACGTCGTGAATTACCACCTGAACAGTGTCGGCGCCATCAGCACCACTCTGTGCTCAACCCGCCACGTATCCAAGTCCCTAATGGCTCCGCCCCTCTGTGTGTACCTCCGGGTAGGACTCCAGGATGTGCGCCAGCAGCCGCCCGCCGTCTGGCAGCGCCAGGGCCATGTGAAGCGGCGTCACGAGCAGCAGGTCCCCGTCCAGCAGCACCAGCGGCGCAACAGCGGCGCACACGCCTGGATGCCCGCCCCCGGAGGACATGGCGTGCGCCTCAGGGGTCTCAGCCGGCGCCGGCGCGGTGGCTGCACCACCACAGCTTAAAGAGGCAGGAGACGCCGCGGACGCGGCGCCATCTGCACAGGACCGGGAGATGTGTGTGCCAAAGAGTAGCGCTGTGGCGGCCTGTGAGGCAGCAGCGCGCGAGCCGGAGGCGTACTCGCTGGCGTCTGCCTCCCAGCGCGCCTGACGCTGCACGTGCACCACCCGGGTCGAGCCCTCGCGGTCACGGCCGCCGCCAAATGCGAGCGCACGCAGTGGCGCTGCTGCCGGGTCGCGGACGGCGGCCCCACCAGCGGATTTACCCCCGGCTCCCGGTGCTTCGTGCGCCTGAGCCGCATCCGGGTGAGCGGGGCTCTGGACACCATCCCTGGGGGACGCGCCTGCGCCTGTGCCACAGCGGACGTGGCTGACGGCAGTATCGGAAGTGGCGGCGCGATGCTCGCCCGGCGTCTCCATGCGTGCCACTTGCACCGCGCAACTGCAGGTATCGAACACAGGGGTGGGAGCAAAAGTAAGGAAACATCAGTTCAATCTGGATGTCACACCAGCAACAACATCCTTCCTGCGATAAGACTCATCGATGAGCGCATAGTAAGGACAGAAAGGCTTCATGAACAACTCAGCGTTCACCTACCCGCCGGGGCTGTTGCTGGGTGCAGGGCTCCAGGCCGGCGGCCTCAAAGGCTTTCCAAGGCCAACCGGCCCTTGAGCCGAGAGCAACATCGCTAAGAACTCATCGCCGCCGTCGTCATCGTCCCTTCCGGGCGCAGCCGCCGCTGCAGGGACCCCGTCCACCACACCAGCCTTCATCGGCGCCCCAGAAGCGTTGGGCACGAGGCTGGCCGCGTGCACAAGCACCTCGGCCGTCCAAACCTCATAGGGCAGCGTGCCTGCCTCCGTGTGCCACCCGACGACTTGCGCAATCTGCATGGCGTGCCGCGAGTCATGATTGACGAGCCGAAAGACCATGGGATAAAGCTTTGGTCACGGTGAGAGTACACAGCAACGTTTTAGGCGCTGATAACGCCGCAGCATGCAGCAGTCATGGCCACGGGCCACCACATTGTGTGCCGCACCATGTTAAGATTGCCGCTCTTGATGGCGGCATGCAGCAGAGGCAGGCTCGTCCGCGGCGCCGTCGCCATATCCAGTACACGCCGCAACGGGGCCGCCAATGGACCGCCTGCGCATGAGCAGTTCATGAGCGGGCACTGAGACTCGGCACCCCGCGCACCGAATAGAAGCAACAGATAAGCCCTGCTTATGACCGACTTACAAAGCAGGCCCTTCAGGTGAGCTGCCAGCCGCGGCGCGCCCGCCTCCACCACCATCGCCAGCAGCATACTGCCCTGGCAAATCAGCAACTGCAGCAGCGCGTCCGGCACGCCGATCGGTGTGTTCACAGCCGGCACGTTCACCACCGCCCTTGCCGCGCCTGCATGCGTCCTGCCTGCGGCCGCGGCGCTGCCGCTGTGCGACTGTGCGCCCGCCTCCTCAGCTGTGCCCGGCGTACCAGACGGCGCGGCCGCGGGCGGCGCCTGCTGCGCGGCGCTCTGCGGCACCCACGCGGCCGCCAGCAGGTCTGCTGCCACATGGCCACCTGTACGACACACAGCAGCAATGAGGTTGCTGAATAACTGCCAAAATTCCTCCACACATGCATGTATCATGTCTTGCTCTTGTACGATGTTTGTACATGTGTGCGGACAAGAACCAACAGGCAAGCACGCCCGTCTAACCTTGGAAATGGTGCACGTGCATGACCTGCGCAATGCGCTGAGTGGCCGCCACGGCGGCGGCTGGGTCGTCCAAGAGCCCGCGCTCAATTGCCGCCACCTGTCAGCGTTGCACACAGGCTCAGAATGCTTAAACACGATACATATGACATGAGTTTCAGCCCATGCTGGTGTCTTGGCTTAGAAACCTCCGACATGATATGACTGGCAACCACGATAACGTCGTCACCTGCACACAAGCACCAAATTCACACCACATTTTCCTTTCCCCGTGTTTCCCTATTCTCGCCCGCGCACCTGCGCCAGCCATGTGCCCAGGTCCTCTACCAGCTGGTTTGCCACTGCCTTATGGCCCTCGCGCAGCAGCCTGTGCACGTAGCCCTCAACCTCCGCATCCCAGGCCACCACGCCGCACGCCTGCGGCTCCGCCTCGTTGCTCTCCACAGCTACCGCCACAGTGGTCGGTGGCGCCTTTCCAAGTGCAGCGGCTTCGGCAGCTGTGTCGGCCAGCAGCAGCACCGGGTGCGAGGACAAGCGGCGGCGCTGGTGCCACAGCTCCACATGCAGCAAACCCGGGCCCTCGTCGGCCGCGGCGGCCTGCTGCCGGCTTGGTGCATGGGTGGAGGGAGCACCTGAAGAGGGAGCGGCCCGGAGGGAGGAGGAGATGGCGACCCGGATGGTGAAGCGCTGGGGGGCGGTGTCAGGCGTGTCGTAGCCGCCGGCCTGCAGTGTGTTGGGCTCCAGGGTGCGCGACACCTCCTGCGTGTTGGAACAAAGCGTGGACGCAGAGGCTCTGCATGAGTAGCAGGAGCTCGACTAGCCGATGGCTGGCTCGTAAAACAATTGCACTGGTGCCGCCACATGCAAGCATCAACACCTTCGTTTCCTTGGCTGCTGAGGTGTGACGTGACCCGCACCCTCAGGTCCCTCTTACCTCGGCTTGCTTGGCGCAGTGCAGGCCGGTCACAAACGACGATGGCGAGATGTGGCGCAGAACCACCTACCCACCAAACAGCAGCCAAAGCAAGGCAACATTTACATGGCAACGCAGTGCCAATCTTTAAGAGCTATATGGTGACGGAAGTTGCAACCACAGAGCGCCAGTTACAACAATGCAGACACCGCAGCTCGCGCGCACTCTGCGTTAATGCCGCGCTTGACACGGATGCGCACCTTGATCCCAGGCACGGCGCCTGCTGGGCACGTGAAGCTGACCTGCAGGCAGGCTCCCGGCGTGGCCTGCGCCTGCGCTGAGCTGTCAGAGCCACGCGACGCCAGCACCACCACCCGCCGGTCCAGCGATATGTCATGCGGCGACACGTGCCGCCACGGCGCCGCTGCGGCAACGGCGTCCGCTCCGCCCACGGCCCCTTTGACGTCGCCCGTCGCTGCGGCCGGCACGCGGGCGCTGCCGGCGGCTGAGTGCTGCACCAGCGGCCCAGCGAGCAGCGAGTCCAACACCCCCAAGGGGAGCAACTTCTCGCCGAAGGCGTGTGGGTGCACGCCGCGCAGGCGGCCGCTGGCTGCGCCGGCGTCCGTCTCCATCGGCGGCACGCGCGGCGCGGCGGCGTGGCCGCCCATGCTGGCGCACCCCGTGCCGAGCAGCTCCGCCAGTGCGTGGCCGTCGCTGGTCGCCGCCTCCAGCTCCTGCCAGTCTATGCCCTTGATGTCGCCCATCTCGAGCAGCGCGATCGCGTCGTCCAAGGCCTGCCTGGCGTTGTGGCTGCGGGCGGCGTTGTTGGGCTGGGGTGCGCCGCCCAGCGAACCGAAGGCGTCGCCCCAGGCCTCTGACGCGGGCTGCAGCCGTAGCTTCTGCCAGCGCCGCCCGCGCGCCGGCAGCTCTGGCGTGCGCAGCCCAGCCAAGTGGTCGTCATCAGCTGCGCAGCAGAGCTCGCCGTCCATGGCGATGTTGCAGCCAGTGTAAATGCCGGCGCCGCCAAGTTGCGCAGCGGCTGCGTCGGCGGCCTCGGCAGCGTGCGCATTCGTATGGCTCGAGTGGTGGGTGCTGCTGGCGGCAACCCGTGCGGTGACGTGCTCCCGCGAGCTGGATCCTGACTGCTGCTTGTGCCGGTCCACCTCTGCCTGCCGCAGCAGCGAGGCGCAATTGCGCAGCGGCCGCGGCTCAACCACCCGAAAGATGCGCACGCAGCCTGGGCTGCCGCTGCCCTGCACACCCTCCGCCGGTCTGGTGCTGCTACCGCAGGAGCTGCTGCTGCAGGTGCGCGGGCTGTGCCCGTCCCCGTCGCCGCCACGGCCGCCGCCACCGCCCGCGTTCAGGCCCTCGCTCTGGATGGCGATCACGTCACCTAACTGCGGCTCAGGCATCCCCTCCAGCCCCAACAGGTCCATCACGCCTGAGGGGTCCAAGTGCTCCAGATACGCCTCCAGCGCCTCGCGGCTGCCGGGAGGTAGCCCCGACACGCCCAACCCCACACCTGGCGCTTGCTGCGGCTGCTGAAGCGGCTGCTGGGGTTGCTGACGCAGCCGTGAGCTGCAGACCGGCGCTGGTCCCGTGGAGTTCCGCGGCGCCGAGGGGAACGGCGGCACCCCGGGTTGTTGTTGGACAAAGCGGCTGGCCTCACGGGGCTCGGCGGCGCTCTGGACATGAAGGTCGAGCGGCTGCCGCCGCCGCCGAGTATTTGCGTGCAAGTGCGGTGGTGATGTCGGGTGCGGGTGAGCTGACACTTGCGCGGGGGTGTGCGGCTCCAGCGGCGTGATGCCTACAAGGTCCAGGTGCACCACCAGGGAGCCTTGTCGGCAGGAGGCTGACACCAGGTGCCAGCCCGGAGCCCTGTCGCGGTGCAGCACACGCGGAGGTCGAATAGGAGGTCAGACACGCACACGCACATGCAGCAAACAATGGGAACCAGCCACGGTAACAAGCACAGTCGTTGCATAGCCCTCCGTGAATCCGCGTCGGAGCCCCGCCCCGCGGCAACGCCCCAGTAGTTGGCATCAGTGCCAGGGTGCCGTCGGGTTCAGCATACTGTCATGACAGCATGCTGGATTTTATAACAAACGTACACAGAAAGCGAAACAGCGCACCAAGGGCAACCCACCCGCGGCTGATGAAGGCGGAGGCACGCTCCACCCAGCGAGCCGGCAGGTGGCAGGGGTCTGCGGCTGTGAGGTACAGCTGCACGGTGCTGGTGCGGCTGCTGGACACAGGGACCGTGACAAAGCCCAGGTTGCCGCTGCGCAGCGCGGCCGCCACCTGCACCCGCACGGCACGTGCAGTAACAGCGGCAGGCGTTTTACAAGGGCCACAAACAGTGCATCCTCGCACACGCGCTCCCTCCTCCACCCGTGCTCCTCAGTTGGTGAAACCCGTCCCCTACTACGCGCGCCCAAAACCATTTCAGTCCCAGTGTCCTACCAGCTGGCTCCAGCGCGGCTCGTGGCTGAGCAGGTAGCCCGACGGTCCGCTGCCCACCGAGCTGAGCGCCGCCATGTAGTCACTGGCGACCAGCGACGACGACAGCCCGCTGCTGCTTACGCCGCTGCCGAGGAGCGCGGCGGCAAAGGCCTGGTGCGCGCCGCTGTCGGCGAGCTGCGCCAGCGGCGCCCGTGCCTCGTGCGCCCGCGCCAGGCCGCTGAGGCCGGGCTCCTGGGCCTGGGGTGCCAGTGCCCGTGTCGTCGCGCGTGCCGGGCTCGCAGACTCGCCGTGAGCGCTGCCGGCAGGCGGGCCGCACGAGCGCGACGACGGCAGCTCAGCCGCAGGCAAGGCCGAGGCGGGCAGCGCCGTCGTTGCCGTGGCTGTGGACACGGGTTTGGCCGCCGAGGGACCGCTGACGGTGGAGCCACCTGCGCCCGAGCCGGCGCTGGCCGTGGCGCCATGCAGCCGCTTAAAGTCAGCCACGTGCCCCGCCTGCGGAAGTACAACCCATAGGGACAGTGGCTGAGCCACACGAACGCGCGCATACACGTGCACGGGGTTTCGTGCCCTGAAAACATAAACTGACACTCACAAGCACCAACCAAGCACGACACGGCTTCCTGTTCATCCGCACCTGCAACGACGCGGAGAAGGTGAGCAGGAAGGCCTGCCACGCTAGCGAGGTGACGATTAGGACCACGTACGGCATGCCTGGCATCACATTGTACAGCCGCCACCAGAACCAGCGCAGCGACGCGTCCGCGAACTGCAACTTATAGAACTTGTGGACCGGCACCTGCACACCAACGCGATATAAAAGAGATGATTCCGGGGCGTGCTCCGCAACCCTTCCGTGCTGCAAGAAATTCCGCGCTCACACGAGACGCGTTGCCGGGAACACTCCAGGCAGAGACCAGTGAAAGGTGCGACGAGGATGCGGCTTGCGGCTGTCGCGTGAACACGCGGTATACATTCGCATAGCTTAAGAGCTCTGCTATGCAAATGTACACACACACGCACGCACGCACACAGGCACACACACACACACACACACACGCACACACACATACACACACGTACACACACGTACACACACACACACACACACACACACACACACACACACACACACACACACACACACACACACACACACACACACACACACACACACACACACACGCGCGCGCGCGCGCGCGCGTACAGGTGCATCGCGGGGTCAGGCCGAATGGTCGCCCGTGGGGTTCCAGGCTTATCGCGGGTAGTATGACTACCTGGGTCACGACAGCCACGCGACGCTTGGTAAATTGGTAGGCATCGGTAAGTAACTCCGGCGTCGTCTGGGCGGGCTTTCGTTTCGTTTTTCAACACATACACGCACTGACACTGACCTGGCAGAAGTATGCGTCCGCCAGGTACAGCACCAGGTACTTCATGAGGAAGTTGTCCTCATTTAGCAGCCGTGGCACCACGTTGAACAGCTTGAGGATTGACACCGTGGAGTACATGCTGCGGGCGTGTGGGTGTGTGGCGAGGGGGAAGGCAGGCGTGTGGATGCGCAGGGTGGCAGCAAGTTCACGTACGGCCCCATCCGGCGCCATGTTGGGCGGGTAAGGGCATGGCCCCGCCGGGCCGCTCCCGTTGGCCACTGGCGTATTGTATCAGCTCCCCTTCCACCGAGCAGCTTGTAGCACATACACCGCTGCCAAGGCATGGCATGCGCATCTGGAGAGCTGGCATCTGGTACGCGCCGCACTCACATATTCATGCCCATGCACATCTCCTCGCGCCAGCGCACCCAGAATGCGCGATTGGAGACGTGTACCAGCACGCAGGTGAGATGCCCCAGCATGAACACCTGCGTACATGTGCCAGGGCGCAGGCACGCCACCAAACTAGTGTCAGCAAGTCGCTGGCACAACAGCGGCGTCCCTAGCAGCACAGCAGGACACGCCAGGAGCCCATGCCGCGAGCACTGCATCAGCCACAAGCATATTGGGTACTCATGGCAGCTGAGTACAGACCGCATCACCCGCAAGCCTGGCCTTCCTTCCAAGCAACGATGCGCGGACTGACTGACTGACTGACCTGCATGACCAGGTTGTCGAAAGTGAGCCCGTGCGCCAGAAGGTACGAGCCTTCGGCCACCACGCGGAATGCCTGCGGGAGCACATGCCATCACAAACTCAACACCTGCTCTAAGAACCTTTAGACACGAAGCTAGTGCGCCAACACACAGGCACAGCAGCAAACCTCGCCTAGCTTACAGTAAGGCACTCAAGTGCGGTGGGAGTTCGGGTGCTGTGACCGTGCTGGCGAAATAGGCATTCACAGACGCTTCCAGCGAACCCATGCTGTCCCACACTAACCTGCCAACCCAGAGTCTTCCATTCCATGCGCGATGTAAGGTACCTGCACGTCCATCAAATTTGGCGCCATAGGGTGACACCACCTGGGAAGCCTGTGCCAGGCGCCGTGTGTTTCGGCCATTGCCCCTGCCTAGCTTGCCACCAGCCAGGTAACACCAATTACACATGTGCATCGCCTGTGCCTGCAGTCCTGCACGCCCAACGCCGCTCCCTCAACCATCCATCAAGAAGAACCCGACGCCCAGGCTTACTGTTTATATTCCCGCGACAGCACGAGTGCCTCGGGGTGCACCGCTGCATGAAGCGCCAATGCCACGGCATCACGAAGCTGCCTGTTCGTGTCGTGTTTAAAAACGGTAAACATTGTGCTGGCCGCGGGGTCTGGCACGACGGCGCCAACGGTCAGGACAGCCACGACACACACACGCTTGTCTGACCGGAGTGTGAGGCTTTGGCCAGCCGCAGGGTTTCTGCGACTTGGCTTATTCTCAGGCCAGCTGAATTCGCCGTGTTCCTCAGGTGCCGATGGCGACCTTTTTCGCCACCGGAGCCCCTGCGCGCCCAAGCAGTATCATAATCAGAGTGGCAGATAATCTCGCGGGGTCTGTTGCCAAGTGGCGCACTCGTGGTTACGCGTTGAACGAGCGCGGGGTCATTCCCGTGCTTAGCCATCAATGTAAGGCAATATATAGGACTACTACACACCTGGTTTTTCATCTGGGGCAAGTTCCGAGTTTGGTAGTTACGAGTTTAGCTGCCCACACAGGACAGGGCTGCTGGCACATCGGGTCTATCCATTATGACCTTGGAGACTTATAAGGCTAATGCATTGTAAGCGATAGCGTGGAGCCCTCACTCGGGCGTCAACGAGTCCTCCCAGTCCACAGCAGCTCAGAAGACAATCATGCTTGATGTACACAATTCCTTGCTGAAGATATATGCAGCTAATATGTCAATTCTGTGTGCAACATGGTGGCTGTGTGGATGCCCCGATAGCATCCTGGTGCCCGTCCGCCATGCAGCTCAACCAGGCGTCGTCACCTTCACACCGCCAGCCCTGTGGCCTGCGCACGAGGCACCAGAGGCTGCGTCGAGAAACCCACAGCATTGTCACCCAGGGACAGGGTAAGGGTGCGATGGGACAGGGCTGGACAGGGTAAGGGGCAGGTTGGCGTAGTAGGGCGTAGTCCCCACACGGGTGCGTAGTCCCGGAGTGAGCAACATTCAATGCGGTTCTCCTGGTCTAGAGGTGAACGCTTGGGGTTAACGTGGGGGCCGCGCTTTGGGGCCGCACTTCTACGGAGCGTAGACGCTTTGGCGCTGATTTGGCGGTATCTCAAACGTTTTTTTGGGGTGGGTGGGGGGTCGGGAGGCTTGCTCCCTGTGGAAGTTTAGAGGGGGCACCTGAGCTGTGTAGACGCCGCAGACCTGAGGGCATCTACAAGATACGGGCACTGGAGTCAGCGCGGTGCGATGCCCATCTGCCGGCTTTGCAGTTTGCACGGTGTGGCACATGCATCCCAGGTTAACTCCGGAGTCCGGACCGAAATTGCATCGACGCCAGGCCGCAACTCGCCAGCACAGAGGAAGCGCTTACACGAGGTACCATGTACGTAGAACGTAGCCCCCTACACCTACTAGCCCCCTACACCTACTAGAAGCTCGGACGCCTTAGCTCTTCAAAACCCGTGCCACCGAGCGCTTATCATTTAGCCCCAACAGTGCCCCAACGTCACAGACCTCTGCTACAGCTGACTCCCACTCTTGGGCCGTAACACAGCACGCGAACGCTATGGTTCTCACCTTCCTCTGCTCTTGCTTATACTAGGAATTCAACAGAACGAGGGTAGTGCTTAACACAGAATGCCGGGGTGTAGTGCTTCAAACAGAACGCGCGAAGTGCTTCAAAGAGCATGCCGCGGTGTTGCGCTGGCTTGCGTTTCAAGGCGCAAACATAGATCTCGTCACCCACCCCGGTTTCCGGTACTTGCCAACCCAGGTGGCAACCAGGTCAGCAACTCCAATCTCAATCTCAACACCCCATGCAAGAACAGATGCAAGAATGCAGGCTCCGTACCGAATTATTGGAATCACTCTCCTGCGTAAACAGTTTCAACGCTTTGATAAACTCAAACGGGCACGACGCACTGTTTGCATCCCTGCAAACCTGGTAAGGCCTACCTGGTGCGTTTTGCCGTTGGAAACAGCACGGAGCCATGTTGCCTACACGTCACAGGGAACTCCTTATAAAACCGCACAAACTCAACAACGCACGAACACTGCCCCAACACCACCACCCGGTGCTACCGTAATTACCGTAGACTTTTCAGCGGTTGGCCTACTGTCACCACTTGCGCTGCTTCTGCCTGGGTGCCGTCAAGGTCAGGCTAGTCCGTGGCTAATCGGCAACGCGATGCAACTGCAGTCACGCCGAGGCAGCACTGGCGTCGGGCCCCCCTCAAAAATAGCATCATGACATCGCTTCTGTGCGGGCACTCAGGGGCACTCTTCCACAGGAATCTGCTCAACGTCTCATTACCCTCTGATCTATTTCCTCCATGATAAACCCTTTAAATGTTGTTGCCCGGATGCCCGCTGTACATTGTCCGGCTGGGGGCGAAACTAAAACCAGGAGCGCCAGTTCCCGGCTGGGCCGCCGGTGGTCCGCCACACTGCCCTAAAAACGTGGTCGTTCTGAACATGTGCGCGGCCTGCTGCTGGCGGATGTTCTGCGCCGGCTGCGCGTGCCACAGCCTCTCCTGGTCCTTGGGCTGGTGCTGGTGCTGCTGGTGGTGTTGGTGTTGGTGCTGCTGGTGGTGCTGCTCCGGGTGGTGCTGTAGCCGCTGCTGCTGTTGCTGCTGCTGCGGCTGGTGGTATTGTTGCTGCGGAGACCCGCGGACTTTCTGCGGCGCAGACCGAACATCTGCAGTCTGCAGCGCCGACATCGCAAGGCCGCGTACTGAAAAGGTCAGCTCGTGTGCGTCGTCATCGCCGAGTGACCCGTTTGGATGGCCGAGGCTAGCGGAGCCGCCGCCAGCAGCAGCAGCAGCCACGACGGCACCACCGCAGCCGCGCTCGCCTGCCACGTCCCCGTCAACCGAAGCACCGCTTCCACCGTGGTACGTGCGAGAGCGGGCGGCCTGCGATTCGCCGCTACCCCGGCTGCCAAAGCTTTCGAAGCCGCCGGCATTCGCTCTGGTAGGCCCGACTGTTGCAGGGATCTGTGCCCAGCTGCCTGCGCCGCCACCACAGCCCTGGCTCGGGTGCTGCAAGGCCTGCGAGTGGTATTGGTGTGACTGTGGTTGCTGATGCACTTGTTGCGACTGCGGCTGGGGTTGCCACGATCGAGGCGTGTGCGAGCCCGGTGCCTCGTCGCGCTGGGCAGTAGCCCATGCGGCTTCCGGCTGCTGTTGCTGCAGCTGTGGCGGTGGGCCTGGCTCCTGCTGGTCCACATTCAGTGCTGCTGTTGGGACTGCAGCCACACTTTGGCCTCCGGCTCCATGGACCGGTAACACGGCCGTGGTGCCTTGGCCGCCGCCACCCCCAGTGTACCAGCCGCGTCCCGTGAGGTTGCCAGCCACCGCCGCCCCTTGGCTGTAGCTGCCGTCAATGCTGCTCGCGCCAGCTTCGCCACTCAGCTGCGCAGGCCCAGCCGCTCGGCATGTATCAGTGGCTGCTGACACAACGGGTGCTCTGGTGGCGCTATCCCCGCCCCCAGCTCCCCCAGCGCCTTGCATCGCATATGCACCCGGTCCGGCTGTCCCCATCGCCGACCCCTCGAGCGCACCGCCGCCGCCATGCGCGCCCGAGAAAGCCGACTGACCGTTGCTGAACGCCATTGCGACGCGGCTGCAGCTGCGCTTGACGGCGCGGCCGCACGGCTCGATCCCCGCTTCCACCAACATGTCTATCTCGGCATCTGTGAGCTCGGGCTGGAACGTCCCTTGCGGCACGTACCAGTCCTGCGGCGCAGACCGCAAGCCCGGGTACGCTGTGCCGAATGCCGCCTGGCGCCCAGAACGCGGACCGTGAGGCGCAGCGCCGTGCCCAGCGCTCGGGGCGCAGCGGTTGCGGCTCCAGGGGTCCTGTGCCGGGACCGCACTGGCGACTGGGCCGTCGAGATCCATGGAGTCTGTCCACTCGTACGGGGCACTCTTCGAGCTGCTGAGCCTGCCATGGCTAACAGGCTGGGCAATGCTGTTGTTCACTGGGAGGTAGCACGGGGCACCGCTGCCCAAAGCGCCCCGCGTTAGGTGACGCGAGTCGGCACCGCTTGCAGGGCCTGATCCGGTTGATCTGGCCTCGTGTGGCGATGCCGCGCGGTGTCCCTCTAACAAGCGACGGCGGCTGTCCCGGCCTCCGGCACGGCCCACAGTGGTTGGCTGCGCGCCGCTTGTGAGTGCGTCCCAAGGCGGCCGCGCAGAAGCGGAGCTGCAATAGTTATTGCTTGCAGGCGACGCATCTGAGCCGCACTCCCAGCTTTCGGTACCGCAGGCAGCGGCCGACGCGTTCTCGGTGTAGATGGAGACGACGCGAGGAGGCTGAGCGCCCCTGCCGTCCGCGACGCCGCTCTGCTGCTGCGCGCCCGCAGGTGCACCCGTGGCCAGGCCGTCAGCCGCCCGCGTGCCGAGTGGCGGCGAAAAGGCGAGTCCGTCGCAGCTGCGAGCCGGCACGCGTTGCGGCAGCGGCGCAACAGCCGCCGTCGCGCGCTCCGCGCCGATTAGGGCTGAGTGCGCCCGGCCCAGGTGCCAAGGGGCCCCCGGTGCATGGAAGCTGCACTGTTGCAGCCGAGCGTTAGCTTGGTCGTGTTCATCATCTAGGGGCAGGTGCTCGCCCACCATGTCTTCGTACAGCCAGCTTGCGGGGCGCTTGCCCTGGGTCTCGCAGCCGCCCATCACAGGAGATGCTGGGTGGCTGGCGAAACCTGTGATGCGCAGCGCAAGCGCAGAAAGGGAAGCCGTTAACACTTGTGTTACCGAGTAGCATCGCATGAAATTAATCGACACAAACGGATACGTTAGCACAAGCCACATCAGCACGCAGGCTTACCTTGGCGTGCGCCGCTCCAGCTCATTCCACGCAGCGCTGTGCGCAGGCAGCGCTGGGCAGGCTCCGCCGACGCGGCCGCTGGCGGCATGCCCACCCCAGTCGCTGCATCCGCACCCGTGGCCATCGCAGACGAGTTCGCTGCTGCCGCCGCGTCTGGCCTCGCGACACACGCATACAGCGACACCCCGCTGCAGGACGCTGCCTGGCGGCCTGGCTGCATGCCGTGGTGGTGGCCGCGTCCACTGGCGCCATGCGGCTCTGAGATTGGAGCCATGCCTGGCGCAGGCTGGTGTGCTTGCGGGTCCCTTTGGTGGCATCGCTGCTGCCAATCCACGTTCATGTGCTGGCCGTCTGACTCAGGCCGCCATTCTGGTTGCTGCAGTGCTGGCGGCCGCGATGCAGGCTGCTGCTGGTGCGTCATGCCCGGCACAAAACGCATGGAGGAGCCACAAGATTGCAGGCATGGTGGTGGCGCCCCGCTGCTGCGTGCCTCTGCTCCCGGCACTGGCGCGGAGCTAAACGCCCGAAGCACAGCCGGCGGCGGAGGCACGCCCTGTGCGTAGTGGTGGTGCAGTGGCCGTGATTTAGCCGTGTGCGCCTGATGCCGCGCCTGCAGCTGAGCTTGCTGGCCATAGCGATAGTGCTGCCCTTCATGGGGTGCCGGGGCCGACGCTGCGCCGCCGGTGCCACTGGCGCGCCCGCTGGAGTCAAGGGGCACTGATGACGTTACACCGCCGGCATGCTGCCGCCAGTCTGACAGCGCTGCCGCTGAATGCTGCTCCGCCCGGGGCCCGGCTGGCACTGCCGCTCCTGCGCCGGACGCCGCCGTGGGTGCTGCCGGTGCCCTGTCCATGTAGGGCGCGTAGCCGGGCGAGCTGAGCCGAAGCGCGTAGGACGCGTCATGCTGGGGAGGCGCCGGGTGCGGCAGGCTACCTCCACGGGCCGCCTTGTGCTGCAGTGGCGCGCCATCGCACGAGCTGCTGCTGCGTAGCGCGGCCTGCGCCCCGGCGTCTTGCTCGGGCAACTGGTGGCGGGGCTGGCTGTGCTGATGCCAGCTGGTTCCCGGGCCGCCATGCGACTGCGGCATCGCTGCAGCGTGGCCGCGATTCGGCTGCCTCGGCGCTGTCGGCAGCGCCCCAGACTCAGACAAAGCCGTGTGGCCAGAAATGGATGACGCCGGGAGCCACTGCGTCAGACTGTTGGGGCCGTGCGCCTCCCCAGCATTACTGCTGTTGCGCGATACATGCATCGGCAGGGCACTGTGCATGATTCCGGCCGAGGCAGCGCCGGGCGCCGCTCCACCGAACCCGCCTGCTGCAGGCCCTTGGCGCGGCCCGCGCTCGCGGCCTTCCTGGTGCCAGCCATGCCCCGGGTCTTGAGGCACCTGGCCCTCCTGCTGCTGGTGGTAGCCCTGATGCTGGTGTAGCGCTTGCGGTTGAGGCTGCGCCTCCTGATGGTGTGGCAGCTGCTGCTGACTGCCCACGTGACCACTGGGCACCTGTGCCTCCGTGTAGGAGCCGTACGCTGCGCGGCCACCAGCCGCCGCCGGGGCGTCCAAGGCCGGTGGGTGGCTGGAATGAAGTGCGCCAGCGTTGCCCGCAGCACCTTGGCCCGCCTGCGTCCCAGCCCAGCACTCACCTGGCCGCTGCTCAGCCTGCCACACAGCCGCTCCGGCACCTGTCCCCTGCGGCCGCCACTGGGCTGCAGCGTACTGTGCTGCCTGGTCACCGCTATGCACGGGGGCGCTGTGTGGTGGCTGGGTCAGCGGCATCGCCGCTGCCACTGACGTCCATGCACCGGCTTGCCCCTCGGCCGGCCAGCGCCCGGCGTCAGCGTCGGGGTCGGAGCGGGCGTGCTTGTAGTTGCGCTCCTCCATTCCTGCTGCCAGTGCCGTTGAGCGAAATTGTTGATGTCCATGCTGCACTTGCTGCTGTGGCTGCCGGTGCTGCGCTTGCTGCGGTAGCTGCAGCGGGGTTGGGTTCAGGGGCAGCTGCTCCACCTGCAAATAACCCAAGTGTCGCAAGATATTGTCAGTTGCGGGACCATTCAAGGTGTACGTTGATGTGCTGGGAAACGATGTGGTTTGCACATGAAAGTGTAGCCCAAATGCAAACTTTGTACGTCGGCCTCCAAGCTAAAGTTGCAACACTCACCTCAAACAACACCGTCGAGCGATTCTTGGCGGCCAGCGGGAGACCGGGCGGGACTGTCTGAGTCACCGCCTCTGCCGCCGCCATCTGTTGCTGCACACGTGGCTCTGCTGTCCGGACGTCTGCTGTGGCGGGCATGACGTGTTCTGCTGAGCGCACTGGTTGCAAGCCCCCGCCCTGTGGCAGCAACAGTCTGCTTGCGCTACCGTCGCGGTGCGCCTTCTCAGTCACCGGCACTGAAGCAGAGACAGCTGGGGCCAGCGACGCGTAGAGGGCCAACGGCGCGGCAGCAGCACCGGAGCTTTCAGGTGCCGTGAGCGACTGCTGCACCTCTGGGCTTGCCGCCAGGCACACGCCGTCCAGTGCAGCTGCTGCAGCGTCCACGCCTGAGAAGGCCATGCCGGGGGATGGGGGGCTCGCGGTCGTCATGTTGAACGCCTGCGCGGCGCCGCTGGGGCCGCGCTGTTGGTCTGGCTGCAAGACCTGTGCGGCCGGAGCGGCGAGAGGCTGCGGCGTTGGAAGGGCACTGGCGTCAGCACACAGGCCGAGACACCCCACGCCTCCGTCGTCGTCGACATCGTCGTCGAACAGGTCCAGTTTTGACCCCGGGAACGGCGTCGCCGGAACGCCCTCGGAGCCTGTGGTGCGGCCGAGGTAGCATAATTAACGCTCAGCCACCCATTCACAGCGCACCGCACCTGCACGATAGCATGACTTGACCTACCCAAGGCAAACAGCCTTTGGCTCACAGAGGTACGCACACCTCAAAGGCCTGCCCCTGTTACCTGGCGGCTCCGTCTGCCACGAGTTGATGAGGTCGAGCAGGTCACCGTCCAGATCCAGATCGCCGGTCTGATCTAGGCTGAAATCAAGCAGCTGGTCAAACACCGGCAAGCTCTCCCCCGAGCCCTCCTGCTGCAAGGGCTCCTCTCGCGGAGGCACAGCCTGCTGCTGCAGCAACTCACGAGAATGCTGGCCCGCCCCTGCGCAGGCGTCGCCGCCAACGGAACCAGGGCCGCATGCAAAGCGATCGCCGCTAAGTCCAACGCATTGCAGTGGGTCCGCAGGAGCAGCTGCAGTAGGGGCAGCGGTGACGGCAGGGTCCCCGCCAGAGTGGCTGACGCTGGGGAGCCCACGCTCCACTGGCGGTGTCGGCGAAGCAGCAGGCTGCTCCAGTGGTGTCGCTGCAGCTGCGACCGCACCGAGCGCACCAACCACGCCTGCAGTTGCATCCGGCGGTGGAGGCTGCAGCCGCGCCCCGTGTGACAGCATGAACGCGCCAGGCTGTCCTACCTCAGCTGCCTGTGCTGGCTCTGGGGCCGGGTCAAGGCCCGCCGCGGCCATTAGCCGCGATATGTCCGCTGCAAGGCTCGCCGCTGCGGCTGCGGCCACGTCTGCTTCTGCAGATGGTACTAGCCGCAGGAGCTCCGGTAGCTGTCGCATGGCGCGCTTCAGGGCGACTGCCCGGTAGTGCGGGTTCGCTACAGCGGCGGAGGCGGCGACACCCGCAGCTGCCGCCGCCGCCAGTAGAAGCTTCACATAGACCTGAAGCAAGCTGACACGGCCATCGGTTGCCCGCATTGCACTGGGGACAGCGGAGTTAATTCGGTGAGGGCGAGGGCGAGGGTTAGGTAACGTCAACACTAAACTGGAAACCGTGCATGGGTAAGTGCCAAGCTAGCATGGGCGCGACGGTCACACGAAGTCCCCAGCATGCACCTGCGAAAAAGGTTGCGGATGTGGTCGCCTGCGGCGAGGTAAGCCGTGCAGAAAGTCAGTACAGCGTCGCAGGCGAAGGGGCGGGGCGAAGGACAGTTAGGGAATGTGTGCCGCCTGGTTCGAACGCGACTCACAACCCAGGATGTACCGCCCTCACCATCACAGCCAAGTCCCCCGTCGATTCCCTGGGCGGCGTGTACAAGTCTGCGGCAAGTGAAACGCACGCGCAAGAAGTCAAATTGAATGTCGCAAACGATTCCTCGGCACGCAGCCAACAGCAAAGTAGTTTTGAGTTGCTGTTGCATTGTTCCAAGCATGGAGCAGGCGCGACACTGTAGGAGCAGGGTCCTCCGCGTGTTTTGGCCAGTTTTGGTCAGAGCTCCGAGAGCTGCACTCACCTCTGGCCATGCTTCGCGTGCAAGTAAGCAAGTCTAATGTCAGCTGCTAAACTCAACATCAGAGCTGTTTGTCAACATCCGCCTGGTTTAATAAGCGCCCCAGACTCCCACGTTGTTACTGGGGCATTGTGCTTGCAAAACAATCCAATAAAATGGTGCATAAAGAACTATGGTCAACGAGTAGTAGTTGCCGCTTGTTGCCAGCACTGTCGTGCTTGTTGTCAGTCGATGATTCGAGTACGAGCCAAACGCCGTGGAAACGAGTACTATGCTGTCTATAGAAAAGTATACCAACCGTCGGGTAATGCCTGTGCATAGGGAAATGAAATGTCAACCGCCGGATTGTGGGGGTTTCGGCTCCGGGACGCCATGAACCCGGTGTCCCACGGTGTCCCTCAGGGGCCAGGGCGTGCCCACCCCGGCCGCCCCGTCCCAAGCCTAAACTAAATCATCCCAGATGCCTCCCTATGACATCTAGACGTTAACACATGTTGTTGTAAGCTCTGGGATGGCCTGCCCGCTCGTCGAGCTCGCGAAATGCGTCCACATGCCCCGTCACTGTGCACGAAAAACTGCTTTTGGTCCCTTAGAGACCACCTAACCGCTGCTTTTAGTCAAGCATAAGCACGGCAATGATAAGGTATTGAGGAAATGGCTGCTCGAGGGACCCCGGTCGCGAAATTGCCAGTCGGCAGGGCCTTGCAGTTTGCCCTGGGGTACATTCTAGGTCAAATCGTATGTATATAGCATGCTGAGAGAGGTTGGCCTCATTCCTGCGGCGTCGACCGTGCCGGCACGTACCCATCGAGCTCGATGCTGCTCGCTAGCCAAAACACCTACTGACATCCGCCACGCCGCTTCTTTCTTCTCCCGTTTCTTTCCGCTTGCCCACGCATATGCTCCATGGGCGCCCGCGGATGCCTGGCTCCGTTCCAGGTGGGTGCATTTTATGGGTTACGTGTTGTCGCGGCGAATGGCAGCAGCCTAGTTGCGAGCTGGAACACGTCCGCCCCTGCAAGCGGCAGCAGTCTCCACGACACTCGGACTCCGTTTGGCGTGCCGAATGCGGAGCAGCGTGGAGCGCGCACCGGTGTCTCGTCTCGAAGGTAACAAGTAACCGCATTGCCGCTGACACTAACTTCTTTCGTGATGTTTATTGCTAGCCTGGAGCTCGCGACGGCGTCCTGCATTCGCATTCACTAGCAAACACTTCACCTACCGCTACGCAGTACTCCGGCTTGCCCCTCCCCCCTCAGGGCGCTCCATGCCGTGCGCCCCGGAATGCGGTGTGGGGATGGGGTGGGGTGGGATGGACTGGCGGATGGTGGAAGTATCATATAGGTCTGCTGGGGGCTGCGAGCAGCCATACTACCGGTCATGATATTGCCTTCGGTAGCTCAGGGCGCCGCGGACTCATTCCTGCGGACTTCGGCTCGACCGTGCCGACACGTACCCATCGAGCTCACTCCCTCTCCAGCTCGCTAGCCGAAACCCGCCTATATCGACCTCAGGCGAGCGCACACCGCCTCCCACTAGCAAGAAGTGGAGAGATTGCGAGCGTGGGGGGAGCCAGGGGAGACCTGTTTGGCGTTGGGGACACCTGCTATCCCCCAAGACCCCCCGCACGGCAGGGCCAGTACGGCAGTGACGCAGTGTAGCCACAATCGGGCAAGAAGTCTGACACGACAGGCATGTCCAGCGCGTATTTGTCGGACAGATGCTACTAACAGGATTGCGGTATGCGGGGTCAGAGTGAACGCAACTTTGGATGGTGCAGGATGGTGGCTCCGCAGCAGGTCAGGATGCCGTCGATTGCTCGTTCGTGCAGTGCTCGTATCTTCCATCTACACTGTAGAAATGTGCCCAAAATCCGCCGAAGGCGGAGAAAAATTTTTGGGTTTGGGTGCCGCGCATCTACGCAGGTGTAGACGTTTTTGGCCGGTTTTGGCGCAAAAATGGGGAAGCGTAGACGTTTTGGGGGGCTTGGGGGCCTAAGTGTAGATGCCGCGGTCAGGGTCATCTACGCATGTGTAGATGCCGGGTGCCTGAGGGCATCTACAAGATACGAGCACTGCGTTCGTGGTGAAATCTTTTCTCAGACCGCCACGGATACATGCATCGGTGTGTCCCAACTCCAAAGCTGTCAGTCCTCATTTTGCAATGTATCAGCCCGGCTGCTGGTGACAGGGCAGACAGGCCGCCGCCGATGATAAGAGCCCCGCCCCGCCCTACCTTGAATTAGTATCAGCATGTCCAATGATACTTACGCCTTAAAGTTTTAGATCGATCTCGCCCCGCACGTTTGATGTGGACGTGTGGGGCGTCTCAGGGGGAACGTTTCCACGACTGACACCAGGCTGCACCATGTGAGCCCCCCAGCGCTGCCCATCGTTGCAAGCCCTTGCAAGCCAGGGAGCACACGGGTGTCAGAATGGACATGAAAGTACTCAGGGTAATGCGATAGTGGCCAGCCGGGAGGCATGCGCAGGGCGTGCCAATTGTAGCCCACCTGGGACAGTCATCTTCGCCGGATGAAAAGTGGACGTCCGGCGATATTGGTGGTCCGCTGTCTGCCACTGCAATATTCTTATTGATGATGAGGTCACCCTTCTAGTGCTTCCTAAATCACTAAACTGTCTGAAAGGCAACTTCGCGGCCCAGCGCTTGATAATCGTTGTGTTTTACAATGTGGGCACCAAGCTGACAAGTACTTTCAATAATACAAAATGAGCTGGCTGGCTAGGCTGTGCGCGTCAGGGGCGAGAGACACAGCCAGCCCGAGCGCTCTGGCCCGTCCTCCCAAAGTGTTGACGGCAGATGCCTGCCTTCAAACAAGCACATCTGAGTCACAGAAGCAGCTGCTCAAGAATTCATCGTCAACGGAGTTGGTCACCGGCAAGCCGCTCAGCCCGCAGGAGCCCGCTTTGTCGTTTATTGAACAGGTCTGCGCATAATGCATATGAAGGCAGTCAAGAACCGTATTGAATCGTATGACCCCGCGCAGACCGTGGCGAAAGCTTTTTGGGCGCTGACAACGATTCCAAGTGGACACCCGCTTTATCGTCGCATTAACATTCTTTTAGAGGCTTGCCGGGCCGCACTGGGCGCGTGTGACGCCAGGTGTGTGGGCATTTCGCCAGCGATGTAACGAAGGCGTTTCTATGTTCGGGGGCGTTATATATACCAACATAACACTAACATATGGGACTGTCATCTGGCAGGCTTGCATGCTTCTCTGGGGACGGCAACACTTTTGTGTTTTTGCCATGCGCCGGGGATGTCGAGGCCGCTCCGCGCGCAGCAGGTACGAAGTCCTCCCCTGCTTCGGAACCTGTGTGTGCATGTAGGGTGGCTTGGCCACATTTCGGCTGCATAACGAATTTCCTGTCACACGCACGGGTGCCTCGGCTGGCGGTGGTGCATGTTGCGTAAGCGGCGGCAGGACTGCTTAATGACAGCCCTATCCAACCAAAACACAGGATGGGGCCGCACTGCGCTCTGGAGCTTTCTATCAGACCAGGTATGGGGTGTGCTTGAAAGGTCACTAGCTCATTGGTTTGGAAGGGAGAGGGGCCAAGGGATCTGCCATGCAGGATGGTGAGCGCACAGCCAGCCAGGCACTCTGGGCTGTGGGAGATCGCCCAGTACAGCAATACCAGCAGCGGTCCAGCAGCAGAAACAGCTTGCCAGCACATCGTGCACATATTGATGGTCATCGCAAGGCGCCGTAATGGGCACTGCCACTGTATCATGGGTCCCTTGACATGTGGCGGTCCACACGCAATAGCCATTCAACCCCCGACCATGTGGCCATGTTTCCCCCTTTCATCATGTAGCCGGACGCCATTGTCGTCATCCGTGGCTACCACTCATCAGTAACTCAGCCGGGGGCTGCTGCACCCAACATGACTGGTGGCGATGGCGGCGGCGGGGCCACCCTGGGCCGCCAGGGCTCCTCTGCGACGCGGGCGGGAAACACGAGCGGTTCCACCGCAGCTGTGCTCTGTGCCTCGCCCGCATCCGCTGCGCGGCCCGATGGAATGGCGGCGGCGGTGCAGCCGCAAGACAAGCACCCGGAAGCAGTGCCGGTAAGCACGCAGTCGCCACGCTCCCATAACGGGCTTGCATCGCCGTACGGGGCGCCCTCGGGCGCGACCTCAGCGACGGCGCCCGCAGCCATGCGTACCGCGCCGCCCGACCCATTTTCGCTGGTGTGCCGCAACGCGACCACGGCCGCCAACCTTCAAGCTGGGGACCTGCTGGCGCTGCCGGTGAGTGGGCACGGTACTGGAGACTTCTGATGACGTCCACACTCAGTTTATGAGGCTTAACCTCTGCAACCAGTGCTGCCGTCTCGTCGCAAGTGATTGGATCTGCATTGTTGCCGTACGGTAAACAGCTGGAGAAGCTTTTTATCTCTCTCAAACGACAATTGAGGTATGTGTACCTGTGTTCTGGCGCAGGTCCGTCACGGCGGGCGGCTGGTGGCAGCGCTGCTTCTGGGCTGGGGCGCGCACATGGGCTCACTGGGCAGCACAGCCACTCCACAGATGGCACCGGCTCCTGCAGCTGCTGCGGGTGCCGCTGCGGAAGCATCGGGGCTGGGCGGTGGCTCGCACAAGCAGCCTGCAAACGGCGTGGCGACAGTAGCAGGCCTTATGTCCGCCACGCGAGGCAATGGCGGCGCGCCTGCGAGTGCGTCGGCCCCCAGCTACTTGTCACCGCTCTCGCGTCCGGAAGGCACTGCGCCGTCGGCACAGCCACAGGGCGTAGGCATCACGGCGGCAGCCAATGGCGAGGCGCCGGCACAGACGGCGGGGGTCGAGGTCCTGGCCTCCAGCAACGGCATGACTTTGTCACCAAAGGAGCTAGGTCAGCTGCAGCGCCTGGCGCAGTTCCTTGTGTTTGGCATCTACGCGGACCCGCAGCACGCGCGCACACTCGAGGCGGTGAGTACGACGCCTGGAATGGTCAGGGAAAAGCTTCAGTGTTGCGCTCCGCTTCGTTGCATATTCTTAGGCCGTGTGTGCTCAGAACGTGTCCAAGGGGTGATTGCAGGCACTTTCGTAGTCAGCCTTTTTACGACAGGGGCTCCCCTGGTCTGACGTGCGTGCATGCAGGTGGCAGCCTCGCTGTCGGGTTTGCCGTACTCTGCTGGCCTCCACGATTTCGTGGCGGGGCTGCTTGAGGCGGTGCCGGAGCTACTGCAGATCAGGTGAGATGCGGAAACAGCCTTCTGTTGTATTCGGTTCCGCAGGGCCAGGGAATCGCGACCGGTCTCGCACGTCGCCACCGCCTCAGCAGGTTGCACTATGCGTCTATGCCAGGAATGCCGAATAACCCCACCTTGGTGCTGCCCGTCTCTTAAATGTCGCGCACAGGTATGCTCTCCGCTTCGCGCCCATCATGCTCCTAACGCACGGGCTAGGCGCCAGCGGCCCCGCCGTGCTCTTCGCCAGCCGCGCCGGCGGAGAGCAGCAACCGCAGCAGCCGCAGCAACAGGGGGCGGCCGCTGCAGCTGCGGCGGCGGTCATGGCTGGCGACGGTGCTCTGGGCACAATGGAGCTTTTCCCACATACGCTGGGCAACGGGGCAGGCGGCAGCACGCGGCCGGCCGATGGCGGCGACGCGGCCGCCGCTGTGTCACGCATCCGCGCCGTGCGCATGTCGCTCCACCATACGCTGCTAGCAGAGGCGCTCAAGTGCGTAAGGGGCGGAGAAGGCGGGCGCTGAAGACCCGTTGACGCAAAGTGGGGCCGATGGGTGCTGCTTGTTCGTGTTTGTGTTAACTGCGACTGGACTCAGCACTGAAACGCCCTGCCCCGACTTGCTAACGCGCAGGCCGGCCGCCAATCTCAGGCGCAGCGTGGAGGCTGCCCCCACGAGCACGGTCGCTGCAAGCGGTGGCGGAGGTGGTGGCGGCGACGGTGGCGGGCAGGCGGCGGGGCACCCGCAGTTCATGCCCTTCAGCGCTGTGTCCAGCCACTACGCCGTCACTGGGGTAAGACAAGCGCGTGGCGTGGGCAAGGGCGTAAACAATGGTAGCCACTGAACTGCAATTGGCGACAGCGTGCCTTGCTCATCAATTTAGGCAACCGGATAACAGGTTTAGGTCAAGGTGTGCTGCCTGCATTGACGCAATGCTGACCACAGAACAGCGCGACACAGCCCTGATACCATACCCCGCGTGTTGCGCTGCATGCAGTCCCAGCTCCCCTCCACCGCAATCAACGAAGGCGTAAACGAGAACCTACTGAACGGCGGGCCGGGTGGAGGCGGAGGCGGCCCAAGGAGTGCGCCGCCGCCGCCGCTGCCGCCACTGGCCCTCCCACCGTGCAGCTCACAACCCATATACTTCACAGTTGTGCCCAACATCAGGTGGGCTGTGCGGCTCTGTTGGTTTCGGCTTGTCCGGGTTGCTTAGACGGGAGTGCAGCAAGCGGCGGGTGAGCTCATGTTAGGCACTTGGCTCGGACCAGCAGTTCCGCCAGCCAGAGCCAGCCCCACACCCAATTCCGCCCCACCGCTGTACGGCACATCCACGCCCGACGCCTATGCCTGGAAGCCCCGGCCCTACACCTGCCAACGCCAACGCCCTATCGCCGCCCGCTCCCGCAGCTCCCACATGCTGGAGGAGGGCGCCCCCTGCCGCGACCTGCTGCTGTGCGCCAACCTGGCCGGCTGCGCGATGGGCAGCCTGGTGTTGGCGGTGGAGGCGCCGGCAGGAGGTGCCGCAACAACGGGCACAACAATGACGGCAACAGGCGGCGGCGCGCTTGCATTAGCGCCGGGCGGGATGGCAACCGGCCCGGGCGGCAACACGGGTGCCGGCGGCCTGCCGGCTAGCTTGCTGGCCGCGGGCGCTTCTACAGCTGCGACGGTGGGCGGTGGCGGCGGTGCAGCTGCCGGCAACAGCACGAGCGGCCTGGTGGGGCTGGGGCTGGCGAACGCGTCCACGCACCGTGGCTCCTTCACTAACCTGCTGAGCACCGCCGGGTCCATCCCAGCGCCCGTGCTGCTAACCGCACCGCTGAGCGTGCTGCACAGCTCGCGCCAGGTGGGTGCACGGTGCCTGGCAGTTACTACAGATGCGTGTGGAGGAGTGGGGAGGGCATGCGCCTTGCTGAGACAGCTGCAAGCCCACAGCAGCACACCCGTGTCTCATTACGGTACTCATCGTTAGCCTGGACCCAAACTTGTATCCAATGCAGTCCCTGCATGTACGTCATGCCGCCTGGCCTGTGTGTGTGTGTGTGTGTGTGTGTGTGTGTGTGTGTGCGTGTGTGTGCAGTTCGGTATGTACCTGGTGTGCAGCGAGCCGCTACCGGCGGCGCTGCTGCAGCTGGTGGCGGCGGACCTGCAGCAGCTGCTGGAGGTGAGGCGGGATATGCAGGGGCGTTGGGGGCGTGAGCGCGGGCCTGGGCATGGGCGTGTGGGTCAGGTTAAGTGTGTCAGTGGCTGTGTGTGAGCGGCGTGTTTCGACATGCCTGACATGGACTCGGGGGCGAGTCCAGGCGCATCGCGGGGCACCCGTTGCGGCTGACCCGTTGATAGTTCCAAGCGATGTGCGCCATCCCTCTGTCCCTGCCGCCATGCGTGGGCCTCCTGCCATGACAAACCGCGCCCTCCTCTGGCGACGCCCCTCGCCCTCGCCCATGCCTGCCTGCCCCCAGATGGTGCTGGGCGCCTGCCGCGAGGGTGTGCTGTCCATGCTGGGCGGCGGCCGCTGCGCCGTGGAGCTGTACTCGCTGCAGGAGCAGCTGCTGGGTGGGTGGCGGAGCGAGTTTGGCGGCATGAGGGTGGCGGTCGAGGGAGCTGGCAAGGGACGGGTCGGTGGCTGACCGCTGGGGCGGGAGGGAGCTTGAGCGCACGGCGTGGCTTCAAGGCCAGGAAGGGGGCATAGCAAGGGTGCAGCGGCATCGGGGACCGCAGACTCAGGAAGGCAACGGGGCGTGGCTATGGTCACAGGGCCGGGTGTGCGTGGGATGAAGCTGCGTGCGAGAAGCCGCGCCATTTGTTGCCGAGCAGGCCATCTGTTGACGCAAGATTCCTCGCGTACGATGGCTGTGCAGGCAACAACCCGGCGGCTGCGGGAGGCAGTGCAGCCATCGCGGGTCACATTGCTGGAGCCATGGCGGCGGCACTGTCGGCACCGTCGCCGCTGGCGATAGGGCCGTTGGGAGCAGCGGCGCCACAGGCTGGCAGCATCGCCATTGGTGGCGGCGGCGGCGGCGCGCTCGTTGCCAGTCGCAGCGGCCTAGCACCTGGGTCCTCGGTGCGCCAGGCGCTGGGGCGATCCTTTGCAGGTAAAGAGCACGGAGCAACTGGGATAGTGACACCGCGCTTCGGTCAAACCGCTTTCATCATGGCCGGCGACAACCGCTGCGGCATTTCAGTGCGCTCCGCTTTACATCACCCGGCCTGACGGAAATTTGCACAGACTCGTGCGCATTCGCTCATGTCCCTGCCATGTCCTTGGCTTACCGTGCCTCACCTTCCGGTACAGGCCCGCACGGCCGTGCCATACCACGCTCGCTCTTCCACCTGGTCGCCGGCGCACTGCCGGTGGGCTCCGTGGGCGGAGCCGGCGGCGGCGGCGGCGGCGGGCTCAGCACCAGCGACGCTGACCAGTTGAGCGGCGCGGTGCGGTCTGCGGGCTCGCCGCGGCTGCAGCTGTCGCAGATGGGGCACAGCGCGCTGCTGGCCACGCAGCGGCACATCAGCACGCGCGGCGGCGGCGGCGGCGTGCCGGGTGCGGTGGCGGCGGCGGGTGCGCTGCTCATGTCGCACCAGGGTGAGCCGTGCATACCGGTACCGTTAGTAGCTAGGCGTTGCCGTGTTGGGGATTGCAAGTTTGCGGGCGATGCCGGCTGCTCCTTCGGGAGCTCTGGATTGCGCAGCGTGTTCGAAACTCTCGGTTGCAGGTGCCGCGCAGCTGCTTGCTTGATCGCCTCGCTCACTAAGGGGTGTGGCGTGCGCTCTGGCATGCCCGTCGCAGGTCATATGCACGGCCACACGCCCGGGCAAGAGGCCTTGGACGCATCGGTGGAGTCCCTGGCACAAGGTAAGTTCCCCGCATGCCATTCACCTGTGCACCTGGCCGACGAATCCTTTTCCTAGCTACGCCCGGAGGGCCTGCCTATGTTGCTACCGCACTTGGTGTACGTGGCATGTACGGTATGCAACTACGAAGTGGTTTTCGCTCTTGGGTTGGGGGCGCTTTGGTTGCCGGCACGCCGCAGCTTGGCCTGTGCTGGCACTTGGTCTCCTGCACCAGAGGCCTTCACAACGCTGCTGACTGCGGCCTGGCTGCTCTGCAGGCGTGTCGGGCATTGACGTGGACGGTGGGCTGTGCTGGATGCTGGCCAGCTCGCCCGAGGTCATGTTGGAGCCGCTGGAGGTGGGTGCGGCGGGGCAGGCCGGGCACGGCAAGGCGGGGTTGGTCTTGTACAACAGCCCTCCTTAATGTGCAAGACGACTGGCAATCAGCCATCATAAAGCCGCAATGCTCTCCCGCTTTGCCACCTCATTTGTAACCCTGCAAACGTTTATGAGCCACCTGCCCCTGCGCCCTCTCTAACCTCTGCCCCATTCACACGCCGACAGGTGATGGTGTCGTCCATGCGCTCGGGGCTCACCGCGGCGCTCACCAACGCCATGGTCCTGGACAGCGGCGATGAGGCCAAGTGCGTGCGTCCGTGCGTGCGTGTTTCAGGGCTGTGTGCATGTGTGTCGCTGAGTGTGTGTATCGGTATGTGTCGTGCGGCTGTATGATGCCGTCGAGCCCGGTCGCATGTGTGCGCTATGGGCAGGATGCCAGCGCAAGGTGTGTGTGTGTGTGTGGCGATTTGGTGGGGCCGTTGGTTCACATTCCACCCATTATGCAAGCCCGCACAGACCTTGCTTACTTCTGTGAATCCGCCCTTGCCTATTCTCTACGCCGCACCCGTCACAGGGCTGCCATGAACCAGGAGCTTGCGGCCATCCGTCTGTATGACGTGATCGGGCGGGGCGGCCAGGGTGTGGTGTTCCACGGCACCCTGCACGGCCTGGAAACGGCAGTCAAGGTGGGCGAAGATGCGAGATAACGACCTTCACCTTGTCACAAGCGCGAACGTGTACCCAGCTTCAGCGCCTTGGTCGCTTGCTGCAGGTCATCGTTCACCGCGGCAAGGGCGAACCGCTCGCGCACGATGGTGGGGACCCGGCGGCCGGCGGCGCAGAAGGCAGCGGTGCGGACGGCGCCGCAGGTACGGCTGCGGCAGGCGAAGCGGATGCTGCCGCCGGCGGTGACGGCGCAGACGGCCGCAACTCGGCGGGTGACCTTTCCCGCATCCGCAAGGTGCGTGTAAACCGCATGACGCCTCAACCAGCACTCCGGCAGCACTCATTCTGAGGGAATGCCGCCCTGCCTTGCCGGCACAACCAAGGCCCTGGCACTCTATTGTTCTGTGCTAATGCAGAACCTTTGTCATATTTGCCTTGCTGTTTGGGTGAAGCGCATTGCGTCAGCTCTGTGTTCCGCTGTGTGCTGGGCCTTGTGAAAGACTTTATGCTGACATGTGTTGGGATGTTTTGTTCTGCGCGTCTTCCCGCAGGCGAAGCGTGGCGCGCTGGAGCTTGTAGTCACCGGTACTCTGTCGAATCCGCACATCGTGCAGGTGCGTGACATGAACTGGAGAGTGTCCCACACCCATCTACAGCCATGCGCTCTAGCCTGCCTGCCACCTGCCTCCGCCCTCTGGCCTTCTTGTGAACCAATGCCCTCCACCGCGCCCGTCAGCTCGCCTTCTGTGCCGCGCTTGTGCACACGCCCATTCTCATCACACCTCCTATTCATGATGTGTACGGCATGCACAGGTGCTGGCCTCCTTCTCAGACGTGATCATGGTGCGCTGCACCTATCGCAACGAGCCCACGCCGCGTCTGAGGCTGGTCGCCAAGGACGACCCCATACTGGCCGGCTGGGCCTCGCCAGGTACGGAGAGCCGCGCGGTGCGGCAGCCAGCCATCGGCGTTGTGCGGTGGGGAGCAGGCGCAGCTGCTGGCGTCCCTCAGGCTCTTGCTGGCGGGCGCAGCCTGCTCGACTCCCAAGGGTTCGTTGCTACCGCAATGCTCGCCGTGACTCGGTACGTCGGCCGCGCTAACACCCAGTCGCACACAACCTCTCCGTGCCAGGCCCCCTCAACACGGTGGCGTGTCTGGAGTACTGTGACGCGGGCACACTGCTGGAGGCGGCGCATGGGGGCGCGTTCCGCCCTCCCGGCAGCAGCGTGTTGAGCGGCGCGGTGCGGCCGGCGCTGGTACCCTTGTACATGAGCCTGCTGGAGGTGAGGGAGGTCAGGGTTTGGTGGAGGAGCTGGGTTGGGTAAATTGGTGGCAGGCGGACGACGGTGCTGCTGCATTGTGCGAGCTCGTTGCATTGTTGACTTCGTCACGCTGTGCATGGCTGCCGCCGGTCCACCTGCCCGCCCGCTCGCGCCCGCACTCAGGTGGCTTTGGCGTTGAGGTACCTGCACAGCCGGCGCCTCGTGCACTGTGACCTGGTGCGACGGGACAGGGCGGGGTCGACAGCCTGCCTGCCTGCTGCTTGCACACAGCTACTGCTAAGTCGTGATGCTAGCCTGGCGATCTTTGGCAGCTCTCTAGATGCAGACATGGCTTTTCACGCCCTTATCATCGGCGCACGTCATCTTTTGCGCTAACAGAAGCCGGCAAACGTGCTGCTCAAGAGCTCTAGCCGGGACCCACGTGGCTGGACCTGCAAGGTGAGGGCATGCGGCGCAGCCGTGAGATGGATTGGCATTGCAGCAAAATCTCTTTAGACTGATCTCGCTGTTCATAAGCCCCAGGGCGTATGCATCTGTGGAATCCACCAAGCAAAATCATGCGCTACCATGCACCAGACCTTCACATGTGCGCTTGACAAAGCAGCAGGACATTTCCTTGACCCCGCAACTGCAAGCCACCCGAGCACCGACTCCTCCCCTTGTCACTCTCTCTGTCCGCGACATGGCAGCTGAGCGACTTTGGCTGTGTGCGCCTCATGACCGAGCTGCCCGCCACGCCCGAGGACCTTGCGGCCATGCAGCAGCAACAGCAGCAGCAGGCAGCCGCGGCAGGGCGCGCCGGCGGCGCGGCAGCCGCCCTTGGGGGCCGCGGCGGCTCCAGGGCGGCCGCCAGCGGCGTTGGCGGCTCCGGAGGCACCCCCAATGCCAGCACGAAGAAAACGGTGCTGGGGTTCCGAGTGGCGCAGCCGCTCGGGACCATTGCCTACATGAGCCCTGAGAGCTTTGTCCGCGGCCACACGTTGGGCCCTGGCGTGGACATCTACGCGTTCGGCATCCTCATGTACGAGCTGCTCATGTGCCGCGCCCCGTACCAGGGCCTTGACGCACAGGTGGGACGCGCACCTGAGCGCCATGCTCATGGCGGTGGTGGGGCGACCAGCAAGTGTCGGTGGTGGCGTGGGCTGCAGTTGCGGGGTGTGGGGATGCGCCACTCGGCATGTGCGACTTGATGCGCATCGTTTTAGCACGCCGCCTGGGGCCCCGGCGTGCAAGGCTTGCACGCGCTCCTTGCCACAAGCCTGGGGCGGCCTACGCTCTTAAACAAACCTGCATCTGGGAATGCGCCCTGCCCGCAGGCGCTGCCGCGTATGGTGCTGAGACAGGGCCTAAGGCCTGAGTTCCATCCCCTGGCCCCACCCGAATACTGGTGAGGAGGTCCGGTCTACTGCACGTCAGACCTTGCCCGCGGTCTTGAATGCGCCGCCGCCAGCCCGTCGTGCCGGTGTCCCTAGAGAGCGCCTGCCCGGCTGGCCTCCCCAAGCGTGGCTGCCCTTCCGATCCCGTGCCCTCGGTACCATCTTCCGTCCCAAACACCGCCGCTGTCGCCCGTTTCTCGCCGTGTTCCCGCACTCTGTGACTCTAGAGCCCCTTTTAAAAGCTCCCCGCGCACTCACTGCATCGCGATGCCCGTCGCGCACTTGTCGCACTGCCCTCCGCAGCCACCTGGCCGCCCGCTGCTGGTCCAGCAGTGTGTCTCGGCGGCCCAACACCGCGCAGCTGGTGGCGGAGGTGGAGGCGCTGCTGGCGGAGGCGCAGCTCAAGGAGAGCCGCAAGGTGGGGCGGAGAGGATGTGGGGTGTCTGGGGGCGGAGCGTGCCTTTTGGGGGCGCGTGGAGGCTGGTGCAGTGTTAAAGTAGTGGCAGTAGAATACCGCCCCTGGTGTCACGCACCTTCTAGCTGCACCGCCATGACGCTCCTGACCTGCACACCCGCTGCATACCGGCCTCAGGCCGCCGCCATGCAGGTGCGTCCAGGAGCGCCCGTGGGACCCCAGGCCCCAGGCGGCGCGCCCGCGGCGGTGCGCGCGCCGCAAGCTGGCTCCGTGGCGGTTCCGGCGCCGCTTGCGTCCATGATGCCCGCAGCCAAGCCGGCGCCGCCGAACCCACCAGCGCATGCGCTAGCTCCCCCTCCCGCGCTCGCAGCCGGTGCTGTGCCAGGAGTGGGGACAGCCGGTGGGGCGGCGCACAGGTTTCCCGCGCGCGCTGGGCAGGCTGGCGGTCAGCCTGCACCGGGCGCGCCGCTTCCCGCGGCTCCAACTGCTGCACCCGAGCCGGGCCCGGCAGCAGCCGCTGGCCCAGTTCCGCTCTATGAGCCGCGTGGTTCGAATGTGGAGGCGCCGGGCAATGCGGCTCCATCTGGGGCGCTGGCGTCAATCGAGCCCGCCGCGCCCGAGATTAACGAGCTCGTGACTGCCTCCGCGGCAGCTGCCGGCTTGGATGCAACCGTGGAGGTGCTTCAGGTCAAGGTGCCGCCTGGGACAGATGTGCCTGCGGATGGCGGCTCCCCGGGCCCGTAGGCACAGAATATAAGCAATCTCGAGGATCGCCAAGTGGTGCGATGCCTTTCGAAGACGTGTTGACTTTGATGACGTCCTTGGATCCACCCAAGTGATCATTCGCCTGCCGACTGAGCGGACGGGCCGTTCAGTCAACTTGACACTTGAGCACTTCCTATTCTTCTTTCCAATAAAGTTTTCTTGGTAGCCCGCAACGCTGACTATGCCGGATGCAGCGTGCATGCCACTTTCGGGCGCTGCACCGCTGGACGTCCAATGGAAGTTGAAGTCGGGTACCGGACGAGCATGCTGGGACACGATGGTCTCGCATGAGTTGGGAGTAATAGTCTGTATTCTCATTGGACATTTTATCACAAAGGAGCAGGCATTGCATGGCGAGGGGAGGGGAGGGGCGCCTGTGCGTGGTGTTATGTACGTGGCATGACGCGGCATATGCAGCAGCGCGTACTGCCATGCAGGAGTCACCTCTGCGGCGGCCTGCACGCATCTGCTGCTCCCGAATGTCATGCACAATAAGTTACGACTGTTTTACGCTGCCTTACCTGGCTTGCGCGCGGCGCATGCAAACTGCTGGCCTCCTTTCTCTCTCGTGCAGTGTTCCCGGCCGTTTCATGTGCTTAGTGACAAGTGTTCCCCGGTCACGGGAAAAGGGGCTGAGCAAAAACAATTCGCATCATGTGCTTATTGATAATCACGGATCAGAACGCATGCTTTTGCTTTAAGCTGCATGTGCTTCAACGTGGATCCTCTGAGGTCTAAATTTGACAAGCGCTGAGGCCGCAAGCGTCTACCTCATCTTCCGGACATAGCCATATGACCGGGAGAGCCTGTGGACCGGCTGCAGCAATTGCCTAGACACGGTTGGCCGCCTTCGGCAAACCGACACACGAATGGTGCAATGTCAATGGAGAGCGAATGAGGCCACATCACGTATGTACTAGCCATGCGCACCGTGTGCCCACTACACCCTCATGATACCGGCTATGTTCGCATTGCTGTCCACTCAGTTACGGTATGCAGGAGAAATTGAGGGCATCCATGTTGGCACAAGTCTAAAGAAATTGCTGTGCTTATTTATTATGACGTTTCAGGCAGGCCTACCTTGCCGGTGAGTAAGACGATGGCTGCAGTGCACGTGGATGGGGGCACCCAAAACGGGCAGGGTGTTGTGAGGGGCTTGAGCGTGCGATGGGCCATGCCTGCATGCAAGTGCGTTGCCATTCAGTGTGGCTGTGCAGGGTACCAAAGGTGTGAGTCAAGATATGCCGCTTAGGCTGTCGCACAGCAGGTGGCAGCGCCAATCAAAGTTTCTATTTGTGTCAGCTGTGGTGTACGCAGCTGCGCGACGTTGATGGACACTAAAGACTTCAGAATAATGGAAGTAGTTATGTGCGGAGGCCTCAGAGTGAAGTTTGGAGGCTCGTAGGCCCGAGCAGAAGGACGGCTAGTAGTACTGGAGGCATTTCCTCTTGCTGGTGGCGACGTGTTCACGCTGCATGGTGCTGTGGTATAACAGTCACTCTCCGGTAGATTGCCAAGTGCGTCCAACTCGGTGTTATCGGGGTTGGAAGGAACTGCTAGCGCGGCTCGCTGGGGACTCGTTATCCAGGGAGCTTGCAAATGGGCGCAGCTGGGCGTCATTGTCAAGGACTTTGAGCGCAACCACGTGCACTTTGGGTGACGGCTGAGCTGAGGAGGGGTCGGGGCGGGCATGGTGGTTGGAGTGGGTTCAGCAAGGGCATCATAAAGAGCGCGTATTCAGCCCCCACGGGGACTGGTGGGTAGTCATACGTTGTGTTTAGGTACAGAGCCACTCCAGCCGCCAGCACAGGCCTATGGCAGAGGTGGTGTGACGGGCAACGGGGACGTATGCAAAGGAGAGCGGGGCCTTGATGGTCAGTGAAGCTCAGGCAAACAAAGCCACTCCGCGAAAGGCCCCCCTGGATCGTGTGGGGCGGCGTGTGGCATGCGTCGCGGGCAAGCGCATGCAGTAGCGGGGCGGTGAACGCGGCTAACCAGAGCGGAGGGGACGATGGTGCTTTGCTGACAGGTAGGTCGCTTGCAGACACGCACCAGCTACACGGTGGCGGGACGACTTGCTATGTCCGCCTGATGGCAAGACGTGCACACACGACACAGCGCGGCCGGTCGAGGTACCTAGTAAGGCCTGCTGATTGCAAAGAGGACTACGGCGATTAACGTGACCATCGTTTTGGGAGACGTGATCTTGGGCGTGGGGCGAATGAATGGTGTCTGGGAGCGTGTCAGTTGGCCTGTTACTCTGTAGTAAGCGAACCGGCCTGTGACTCTGACCCTGACTCTGAACCTGATTCTGAACCTGCAGCCTGACCCTGTACCCTGTACCCAGACCCTGACTCTTAGCCTTCACGGCCTTCACAGCCTTCACAGCCTTTTCACAAGTACATTGGACTGCGTTCACAGACAAGATCAGGGACGCGAGCCACTGCTGAGGCTGTCGCGCTGTCTCGTGCCTCTCTGCACGTGGTTACGCGGTGGGGCGTGATATCTTTGCTTCTGGCATTCCTTTTTAGCAGCGCCATGGACTCCATGGTCATTCACTTACATGCCCACAAACGCTTCCCGCCAACACAGCCCACACGAGATTTTATAGGGCCATGTGGCAGTCCTTCAAGGCTGTCGCTGCGGACACTCAACCCTTCAGTGCGAACCGACAACAAGCCAGCCATTCCAACTGATCCCACCGCACTCCAGCACACTGATATTTGTTCTCTCTGAGTCCTCAAAAGCATCAAGGGTTGCCTACCGTACTTTGTTTGGAACACCTGCCTGTTATGTTGTCTTCTCGATGTTTCTCTCCTACAGCTGCACTCATCCACTCACTACTCAAAACTGGCAGGCTCCGCAGGCACAAACACGCGAGGGCCGACTCAATGCCAACGCGGTCTCTCATACGCGCTAACTATGTCCACACAACCAGTACCACTTCCTGCACCACGAATGCACACGTACACATCTACCTCATCACATACCCATCACAGATTCCGCATCAGGACCAGCCCGCACACTTCTCTTCAGTAAGTCGACAACACCAACTCCGCGACGCACATGCTATTAGCCTACTACCGGTCTTGGCCGGGGCCGCATCTGATCATACTGCAATGCATTATTTGTTTCTCTCACAACTCACACATTCGAGCATGCCCAACGCATTCTTACGCCTTATTACCGGCGCCGCTGGCCGTTGGCGCGGGCACGCTGAAGCAGCGCCTCCCGCTGAGCACGACGGATCTCCGCCTCACGCTGCTCCTGCACGCGCTTGCGTGCCTGCACAAGCCACACAGGTAACACAACGGCAGCGTCGCAGCACGGCGAGAAAAGCAGGGAAGTGATTGCAGAACAACCGCCCGTAAAGTCAAGGGCCAGGCGACATGCGCGCAAGGACAAAACGCCGGTCTCTGTTTGTCAACATGGCACGCCGGGCACGCACAGGCGCGAATGTATGTTGACCAGCCCTGCCTGTGCGCGCCACCGGACTAAGAAGCATTCACCAAGACTGCGTGGACGTCAAGCCTTACAGAGTGCCCCATGCGCTCTACGCTCGCTCTATAGCTCAGCTAAGCCCAGCTTACCTTGTCCGCCTCAATCTCCGGCACTACCAGGTCGTTGTAGAGCTTGGGCCCCAGCACGAAGAACAGCAGCGCCGCCGCGCCCAGCCCCAGCTCCGGAGCGATCGCCTGCAACTTGGCCAGCGCGGCTTGAGCCTCGGGGTCACTGAAGGGCGCCTTGGATGACGAGGCCGCCGGCGTGGAGGCGGAGGCGGAGGTGGAGGCGGCCAGGACTGGCTGCTTCTCCTTCTCCTTCTCTGCCTTCTCCTTCTCTGCAGCGGCGGCGGACGCCTTCGCCTTTGCCTCCGCCTCAGCCGCTGCCTTCTCCTCTGCCTCCGCCTTAGCCTTTGCCTCCGCGGCCGCCTTAGCCTTGGCTTCAGCAGCCGCCTTCTCCGCCTCCGCCTTAGCCTTCGCCTCTGCTTCCGCCTCCGCCTTGGCTTTCGCTGCCGCGGCCGCCTTTGCCTCAGCAGCCGCCTTCTCCTCGGCCTCTGCCTTCGCCTTTGCCTCGGCGGCCGCCTTCTCCTCCGCCTCTGCCTTCGCCTTCGCCTCAGCAACCGCCTTCTCCTGCGCCTCCGCTTCTGCCTTTGCTTTCGCCTCCGCGGCTGCCTTCGCCTCGGCAGCCGCCTTCTCCTCTGCCTCTGCCTTTGCCTTCGCCTCCGCGGCCGCCTTGGCCTCGGCAGCCGCCTTCGCCTCCGCCTCTGCCCTAGCCTTCACCTCAGCAGCCGCCTTGGCCTCAGCAGCCGCCTTGGCCTCAGCCGCTGCCTTCTCCTCAGCCTCCGCCTTAGCCTTCGCCTCAGCAGCCGCCTTAGCCTTAGCCTCGGCAGCCGCCTTAGCTTCAGCGGCCGCCTTTGCCTCCGCCTCAGCAGCCGCCTTAGCCTTAGCCTCGGCAGCCGCCTTCTCCTCGGCTTCTGCCTTAGCCTTGGCCTCAGCAGCCGCCTTAGCCTCAGCAGCCGCCTTGGCCTCAGCGGCCGCCTTCTCCTCTGCCTCCGCCTTAGCCTTCGCCTCAGCAGCCGCCTTAGCCTTAGCCTCGGCAGCCGCCTTAGCTTCAGCGGCCGCCTTTGCCTCAGCGGCGGCCTTCTCCTCTGCCTCCGCCTTAGCCTTGGCCTCAGCAGCCGCCTTGGCCTCAGCAGCCGCCTTTGCTTCCGCCGCCTTAGCCTCCGCCTCCGCCTTAGCCTCCGCCTCAGCGGCCGCCTTGGGGACACTGCTGCTGCTGCTGCCGGCCAGTGCGGGCACGGGCTCGACCTTGTCCACCTTTGCCGCCGCGACAGGTGGCAGCGGCAGCGACAGCTCATCGTCAGCCTCAATGGCGGCGATGGCGGCGGCCTTGGCAGCCAGGGCCTGGTCCTCGCCCGCCAGCTCAGAAACCACCTCAGCCGCCACCTTGGCAGCATCCGCGATCGCCTGCACGGATATAGTTTGCACATTAACATAAAGGAAGTTGGTGGTTGTAGTCAGAAGAAGGGCACGTGGGCGGGTGCCTGCGGTGTGGTGGCACTACAACAGGCTCCCAGAGACCTTTGTCCCAGCACGTCTGCCATGACGCGCGGCTCACAGCTCAATGGTCTGGCGCAGCTGAGGCCCGCGGCTTACGCACACGTGAGCGCCGCCAACAAGGCTGATTTGGGGGGATACGCGCTGTGAAACTGAATTCTGCCACTGCCTGACGCGCACGACATTGAGCGGACTGCGCACCTGGGCGTTCACCGCCACCATTGTGGCCGCGTTGGCGGCGGCGGCGGTCTCCTCCATCTCGGCCTTCAGCGCCTCCAAAGCCGCCTTCTCAGCAGCGCTGGAAGAAGCGAACTGCAGGGGGCGGAACAATTGCAGCAAGAAATGTTACTCAATAGCATGAGCCGCGTTCACAGGGTGGTTTGCGTTGGGATTATACGGCTGAACATTGCGCAAGCGAGGAGCATCCCGAGCGCCCACTCCCACGCTGCCTGCACCACGCATTATCTGCCGTGCTGCGTGCTTGTTGGCCGCTGCTCCGGCCGTGCCTTTCTTACCCTGGCCGGCTTGGCCTCCTCCACCGCCTCCGCCACAGACTCCATGGCCGCCTGGGCCGCCTGCATGTACATGTGCGAAACCGGAGCCACGTGAGTGCGAACGCTTACAATGCATAAGCAAGCTGCCGTTGTAACTCAGAGCGGGGCGCAGAGGAAGGCGCATGGCCATGTGCATTCACATCACGTGGGCAGCGAGACACCGAATGACGCATCACAGGAAAGCCAGCCGCCAGCCCCCACACGTCAGGCCAACAGCTACGCCCCTCGCCCCGATCGGCCGCTGCTGCCAGGCCTCCCTCAGACACCACGGCACCGCACCTTGGCGTTGCTGGCGGCCAGCTCCGCCACCTCCTGCGCCACCTCCGCCACGTCACGTGCCACATCCGCCAACACCACCATCTCCACGCTGGGCGCCGAAGCCGCCTCCTGCGCCGCCGCCGCAGCCACCGCCAAAGCCTGCTTGGTTGCCGCCATGCTGACGCCGCTGCCGCTGCTGGCGGCGGCCTCCGCCGCCTCAGCCGCGTCGGCGGCGCGCGTGGCGCCGTCGGCCGCCGCCTCGGCGCGGTCCGCAACAGCCGTCGCGAGCTGCTCCACCACGTCTGCTACAGCCACCAGCTTGCTGGCGTCCGCGGTAGTCGGCAGCTGTAGCAGGGACGACAGGGCAGGGCATCCTGAATGACAGATGGGCGCCTGATGGCTTGGGAAGGTTGGGATGGAGCGGGAACGCCGCAGCAGATGCTGCCTCCACACAAGGGCCCTAGCTCACTTGCCGCACGGCCCGCTCAACTGCGCAAGCGCCGCCCTGTCATACCCGTCCGCCCGCCCGCCCGCCCCCCACGTACCTCCTCCTCCGCCGCCACGAGCACGGCGTCACCCGGCGTGACCTCCTCCGCAAACTCCATCGCCGCTGCCGCTGCCGGCACAGCCGCCGCCGTAGCGTCCGCAATCTCCGCCACCGCCGCCGCCATGTCAGACACGGCCACAGCAATGTCGGCAACAGCAACACTGTCCAGCTGCGAGGATTAGAGTGGCGGTAACGAGGAAAAAGGATGGCCGATCATAATATGGTAAGCAAGTCAAGTGCACGAGTATCGACGTCAGGGCTTACAGCTGCTACAGCGCCTCTGCCTAAGAAGATGCATCCTAGTTGGCAGCACAGCAAACCCCAATCCCACGCACCTCAGCAGCCTTGGCAACAACGGCCGCCGCCTCCGCAGCCGCAGCCACCTTGCCCGCGCCCGCGAACGGCGCATCTGCCGCCTTGGCGTCAGCCGCCGCCACCGCCGCCTCCGCCACAGCCTCCGCCGCCTCGGCAGCCTCTGCCGCCGCCGTCGCCAGATCCTCCATCGCTGCCATCATGTCCTCGACCGCCTGCTGGGCCACCGCCACCGTTGCCGGTGCCGCCGCAGCCACCTCTGCCAGCTCCGCAACCGTCGCCGGCGAGGTCTGCGCCGTCACCGCCACAGCGGACGCCGGCTTGGCCGCCGCCACGGCCGCCGCCGACGGCGCCGGCGCCGGCGCCGCCTTGGCGGGCTCTGCCTCCTGCGCCTCCGCCAGCGCGTACACGGCCGCTAGGGCCTGCTGCAGGCCGGCGGCAGCGCGCGGCTCGGGCGCGGCCTCAATGGCCGCCACCATAAGCTTCTCAGCGTCACGCACCGCGCCTGCAGAGCACGCGGTGCAGAACGCGCGGTTGTCAGGTGCAGTGGGCATGTTTGTTCAAAACGCCATGGGTGTTTCGTCATACATGCCATTAACGTTACGCAGACGGCCATGGAAGGAAACAGGCAGGAGCAGAAGCATCGGACACGCATGAAGCGTACCACAGCCGTACCCACCCTCAGCAGCCGCAGACGTGTTCACAACCGACATCATGGAGGGCGCGGCGGGCGCCGCGGGCGCCGCCGCCGCCGGCTTGGGCGCGGCTGCGGAGGAGGTCGCGTCCAGCGGCAGAGGCCCCTCGTCCTCCTCAGCGGGCGCCGCAGCCAGCTCCGCCAGCTCATCGGGAGCGGTGACGGGCTTGCTGGGCTCCGCGGCGGCGGGCGCAACCGCCACCTCCGCAATGAGCGTTGCAGCAGCCCGGGCAGGGGCCTCTGCCTCCGCCACAGCCGCAGCCGCCGCCTCCACCACTGCGGTGACCGAGCTGCTCGGCTCAGCCGCCGACGCCACGGCGGGCGCAGCCTCTGCAGGACGGGCGGGGTCACGGCATGCGAGGATTGCGGGTTTCCCTGTTGCTCCGGCGGCACTGCGCACCGGCTCCCACACGACACGTACCCACTGAGCACCACGCGCTGCTCAAGCTCACCCACAACCTCCTTGTCATCATCTATCCGTGAGCCAGCCACCCCGCACTCAGGATACTGGGAGCAACTACCCACACACGTGACCCACCCCATCGCACCCCTTCCTAACCCATGTTCCCATCCCATGCCGCCCCACCCACCCATGGCTGCCAGCAGCTCCTGGCAGTCCTCCAACAGCTCTGCCGCCACCAGCAGCGCTTGCGGCACATTCGTCAGCGCCGCTGCCACCTGCTCCTGCTCGCTCTCCGCCGCCTCCGCCGCCGCCAGCGCCTCCTGCCCCAGCGCCGCCGCCAGCTGCGCCACCTCCGACGCCTTGACTTCCGCCTTCTTCTCCTCCGCCTTCTTCTCCAAGGCCACCGCCACCACCGCCACCGGCTCCGGCATCGCCTTGTCCTTTCCAGCCACCGCCATGGCATCCGCAACCTCCGGCGCGGCGGGCGCCGCCGCCAGCACGACCTGCAGGTTGGAGGCTATGGCGGCCTTGGCGGCAGACAGACCCGACCGCTCCTCCTCTACGGCCTCCTGCGCCAGCTCGCGCGCGGCGTCAGCCACCGCCACCACCGCGGCCTCGCCATGGGTGGCCAGCTGCGGGCGGGTGGGTAAGGGTTCATGGGCGGGCGGTGGTGAAGCGGAAAGCCGGTCGGGCAGGGCATCAGAGCATCATCCGGCGCGCCAGCGTCGAGTGCTGCTAGTACTACACCCGCCCAACCCCTCCACAGCACTCCGTATGACAGCACAGCCCTGCTCCTTGAGCTGACTGTTGCGCCGCCTCGCTTGCCACTGCCACGCTGGTTGCCCTCTCCCACCCCGTGCACGTGATGCCATCCACCACACATCCTGTGCTTCCCTCCTCCCCACCGCGCCCCCACCTTGGCCAGCAACCCGTGCCGCCGGCCCAGCTCCGCCATGAGCGCCTGGTCAGCGGCCATGCGGTCCAGGAAGGCGTCGGAGCGGACCTGCGGCGTAGCGGGGTGTGCGTGTGTGTGTGTGTGTGTGTGTGTTAAAGAGCACAAGGAAAACGTTTGTGTGTGTGTGTGTGTGTGTGTGTGTTAAAGAGCACAAGGAAAACGTTTGTGTGTGTGTGTGTGTGTGTGTGTGCAGGGGTGGAGCGGCGGCGTTAATGGGCATGCTGGCACAACCCAACTTCTGGTTTACTCCTCATGGGTAGCTCCCCCCCTACCCCACCCGCCGCGTGCCCCCCATTCCCACCAGTCGGGCGATGAGTCGCTCGTTGGACACCAGCTGCCGCAGCAGGTCCTCAACCAGCTGCCGGTCATCAGCCTGCGTGCGCAAACGTCCGTGTTCGTGTTCCGTGCTTGTGCCTCGTATCCGTATCCGTGTGCGTGCTGACGAAGTTGAATGCTTTTGGGGATATCACACGCCCTTGATTAGCATTCACCCCCCGGATCCAAACGGCGATTACGCTTATGTGGATTCGTTCAGAGGTTGGGGCACTCACCGGCGGCAGGGACGACACGGGAGGCGCCGACGCAACACGCACTGCGCTGGTGCCTGACCCTGCATCGCCGCGGAGCATAACCGCCCCGTCAGTCCCTTGTGAACCAACGCGAGTGTACAGGTGTGTGGACAAACAAACCCAGGTGGTATGCGTGTGGATGTGGAACATGGAAGGTGTACTGTCCCCAGGCAGCCGTTGGGTTGTCCCACACGCGCATGTGCATGCTCACCACTGGCGACAGACTCCTGCGACTTCGCAGCCACAGCTGACGCCACAGCCAGGTCAGTGGAGGCTGAAGCAAACGATGGGGTCGCCGACGACACTAGCAGGGACGCCAGCGCCGAAACGGCGAACACCTTCTTGCCAGTTGAAGTTTGCAATTCCTCGACACGCGCGTCGGCTGCCGCGCGGTCCTTCCCCGCGGCTGCATTCACGCGAGCAAGCTCACGCCGCTTCTGATGCCGGCTCTGCTGGCCGCTCCGAGCACCACCGGGACGACCGCTCGCACTGCTTGCCGTCGCGGCCCCACGAGCGAGTGACACCGCAGTGCTGTGCATTCTGCTCCTTCTCTCTGCCTATCAACCAAGAGTATGCCGTTCGTCGCGCAGCGACGTGCGTGCCCACAAGCTTCTTCGCGTGCAAGCTTGCTGCTGCTGCGCTCGCGACCCGTTTATCTGACACAAGTGAAATGATGATGTAACGCAGCTACTTCTTGTCGATCAGTCTAGAGCGACAGCACTCGGCCAAAACTACTACCGTCGCGCCTGACACTTTCGCGAGGTGCCAGCGGTTAATTTGCGCCTGTGAGTGTGTGTATATCGCTCCTATAGCAGTGCTGGGCGCGGTCATCCAGAGAGCATGGGGAAACTCGACAGGATGTGGCGCATGAGCGGCCCCTGAGAGCTGAGTATGGGATCCGGTTCTGCCGCTGTGCTGGCAGATGTGGGCTACCAGGACGCCAATACATTTTATCAGTAATCTCGGTCAAGTCAACCCCCAGCGTCACGTTTTGACAATTTGGGCCCCACGGCGACATGTCAAGTGACATGTTTCTGCCTGCTCCGACGCGCTGTACGCGCATTGCCGCGATATACGTACGTGTCCATATTCTGCTCATTCGGCGATTTGTTGGTCGACTCTCATCATAACAGCGAGGGGGCTGTTGCGCGGTGTTGGGCTGAGCCGCGCTGCAGAAGTGCGCCCCCATCCTGCGCCCCCCCCTCCCCGCGATGTTAAGAACGGTTGAGAACGTCCCGGTCAAGAATCTCCGATGAGTCCTACACAGCTTACTAATACCCTTACGAACCAGGCCAAAGGTGTGATTACACGTGCGTCTGGGCACACGCCACGCGCAGTCGCGCACAGACACGCTGCATTTCTGGGTCACAACCAACATCAACCGCCTGCCGCTCTCCACTCATCATGCGCGCAGATGCTCACGGCCAAAACAGTGAAACAGACCTCAACAGCGGACAGAGGCTTACTCGCTGCTGCGCCAGCGCTTCGTTCCGAATCATCAAGCCGGCAGACTCCAGCCAGCACAAGAGTCCACCGGTGCGGTAGACCGCTGCTTGTTACACGGTAGCCTAGACACCATCACGCGCGAACTCAACATCGACTTGGTCAAGCAGTCACGGTGTCAGCTGTGTGCCTGTGTCATAGCCATTCAATAGCGGCCCACGCATGAGCCCCTGCTTGCACTCCAGCCAGGGATGCCTGCATCCTGTGGCTGCTGCCATGACTACTGTTTCCCTTTGGACTCGTCCCGGGGCTGCTGCCTCTGCCGTTGCTGGCCCTTCAGCTCCCGTGCCTCCGCCAGGGCTGCCCGCACCTGAAAGCAGGTCACAATGCAAAATGGCACAGGGTGATGACATGGTGATGATGAGGCGCATAGATGCATGGCTGATGATGTTGACGCACAGACGCGGACGCCCCTACCTGCGTCGTTGCCGTTTTCTCTCAACTTATTGAGCACACATCCGCAGACCGGACACCTCTCCCACGCCGCTTGTGACCACCACACGCGCAACGTGGCTACAGTGTTTGCGCCGCGCATCTTTCTTTTCAAACGTTCTACGTCAGTCCCAGACCCGCCCGCACCTGCGACTCGTCAGACAGCTCAAACAGCCCGCCATCAGACGACACGGCAGCCGCAACCGCCGCTGCCGTGCGTGCTGCCAGCCCCGGATCAGCTGGGTCGCTTCCAGCCGCCACCTGCTGCTGCCCATCCGGGTGGGGCGCAAAGGCCGGCACCGACGCTACCGATGCTGCTGTCGGCGCCGCCGCCGCCGGTGCGGACACTGCCGCGTTGCCCGTGTGCGGGTCGTCCGCCGCAATGCGCACCACATTACCGCCTGTCAGCAGACCAAGGAGCCGCACAGCATAATCAGTAACGCAGGTTGTAAGTCATGACTAGTCAGACAATAACCGTGTTTCAATACTCAAACAGTAAGTGAGGAAGGAGGAAGGGTGAAGGAAGTGTGGGCAAGTTGCGCCTAAGATACACGGGTGGAAGAGTTTCACGCCCCGATGCACGGCCTAGTCTTAATCAGGTTGGCAGTCGCCATCCGCGCACGCACATGCCACCAACAATTACATCAAAGTGCTCATCATCCATCGCCTACCTAGCTGTGCCACGTGTTCGTGCAGCACGAAGGGCTCCTCGCCGAACCAGCCCAGGTGGTCCTGATGGGGGATGAGGGAGAAGCGATGAGGGATGAGGGACGAGCAATGAGGAATGGTGCAGCACGCCGCGCGCAAGAGTTCAGGAGTTGGAAGGTGGAAAGAAGGCGGTAGGCGGCGGCAGGTAACAGCTAGGGTCACTGCGGGTCTTCCCCCTCACGGGCGCAGAGTCCCGCCAACCATGTCCGTACCATCCCAGCCCGGACTACTCGACCCCGCGACCCCCAGACTTTTGTTTCATTCTTTCATCATCCTTCCGCCTCAGCCTCTCAGCTGCCAAGATCATGTTCCCCGCCCCAACCATCAGCGCTGCGACGTCACCATTCCAGCGCCACAGTGCCGCCTGCCCACCCCAACCCACCCCAACCCACCCCAACCCACCCACCCCGACCCCACCCCACCCGCGCTCTCACCGCCACTAGGTGCAGCTTCTGACAGCCCGGGCACCGCACCAGCACCACACCATTCTGGTACGACTGCCTGTAGGCACCAATGCAGATGGGATTGGGCCGCGTGGTTGCGAAGATCAGCAAAAAAGCTGGTTGGCATTGGGCACAAGAGAGCGGTCCGATGTGGGGCGTAAAGCGACCAAGACGCCTGGTGCCGTGGAAGCTGCCCTGACGGCATGACTGGCGTCAGGGTAACAGCACGCCTCAGTACAGCCGCGCCGGCCCGCCTGCATCACGCCCCGCGTGTAATGGGTGACGGCCCTGCCCCCGGCCCACTCACTTGCTGAACGCCTTGGTGCTGCGTGTGTCGCACTTCGTGCATGTGAACACCATCATGATGCGCGGCTGGATGGCTGCCAGCGGTGTCGCGCCGGGCTCGAGCCGACGCTCCTGCCCGGCTGTGACCTCCCCATCAGCGCTGTTGCTGCTGCTAGCGCTGCCGCCACTGCTGCAAAAGCCACGCCTGCAGCTGCTGCCGATTGTACAGGTGCTGCTGGCAAAGGTTGGAAAGGAGGCGGTCGACGACTGAGCAGCACGCAGCCGCAGGCTCGCGCTGCTACAGCTGCGCCAGATCGTGCATGCAGATGCGCGTTGCCCGGGTGCAAAGGCGCCGCAGCTCATGCCGCTGCTCACTGCTGATGGTACACGCGTTGTGTAAATGGGTGCTGGCGCGGTCAGCCCACCCCCACAACGAGAGTGCGCTGGCGCTGGCCCAGGAGGACCATGAGCATTGCCAGTTGATGGCGAAGACAAGCAATCACCGGCCTGCGACCCTCCCGCGGTGCCCCATGTTGCTGGACTGTGACTCGGGCGGGGCCGCGCGGGGGTGTTGCCGCGCCACGGCGCACCACCAGGAAACGCCCCCGCCCCAGCCCCCTCGCCTACCACCGCCGCTAGAAGCCGTCGCGTATTTAGTTGAGTTGACATGCACTATAACTTGTCGTGCGTCTCAGTAATATCAAACAAGAACGCCAACGACTCGAGCAATTTGCAACACCGCCGTGCTGCGCACCGTGTGCCTAAAATTCGAGGTATCAGTGTATTAACGCAATCAGCACTATGTCTGTCAATATATTATGGCGCCTTTCACGAGCAGCCCGGACGTACCGCACCATCACGGTTCAGCTGCCCATTCCCAATCAACCCGTATCACAGGCTGCACGACGTAAAGTTGACTCTATTTCTACAAGCAATATCACATACCTCAAAAGATCTAGGAAATCTACCTTCCACCGACAAGCTTCCATTTCCAATTCTCGCCTGAAGAGCACCGGACCCCGCTGAGCACGATGTCTGCCTCCGTGTGCACCACCCGCACTTGCCGCGCGAACGTCTTCAGCAGCCGTCGCAGCGTCCGCGTTATGGCGACGCGCACCACTTACAAGGCGAGTGCGGCCACAATTTGAAGGATTTTAGCAGGCTAGGCAACTTGTAGATATTTCACATGAGTTCAGCGCCTTCCTGCATACGCGGATAAGCCGTTGCGGCCCACACCCAGAAGCGCGACCGATGCCTGGTTGCGCGCGCAGAGGTCGCTGGCTGCTTCTGCGCTCTAGCGATGCAGCCTTGCAACTGCATTGCGTAGCTGGGACCCAGATTGCTGTGATTTGCGCTCGCACTGGCCTTGCCTTCCTTGCTGCTTGCAGCCTGTCTGTTCCGCGACGCTGTGCCACGCAGGCCACGCACACGCCCGGCCCCACCGGTCAAGTAAACCCCCTTCCCTCGTCTATTTTCCATTCTCGCCTCCCCGCAGATCAGCCTGACGCATGAAGGCAAGCAGGTGGATCTGGCCGTGCCTGAGGGCGAGTCCATCCTAAGCGTGGCCCTGGACAAGGGTCTGGACCTCCCCCACGACTGCAAGCTGGGCGTGTGCATGACCTGCCCTGCCAAGCTGGTGAGAGGGCCGACACTTACCGATAATGAGGGTGGCACAGGTGGTGGACAAGTGCTCTGGCCGCATTTGTGAACGGGTCTAGATGTGCTGCGACATGCTGGCTGGACTAGTGGCTGCATGTGCTGCAGACTCCTGGCAACCACGCCGCTAGGGCACCAGCACACAACACCCAGCAACAGACCGATCCTCGCTGATTAAGCCCAAGCAGCTGTTGCGCCTCATACATGCCGGTTGGTCAACAAGTGCTGACTAACCCCTTCACGACCACGTTGCGCCGTCCGCCACCGGCAGGTTTCGGGCACTGTGGATGCGTCTGGCTCCATGCTGTCTGATGACGTGGCGGAGAAGGGCTACACGCTGCTGTGCGTGGCCGTGCCCAAGTCCGACTGCCAGGTCAAGACCATTTCCGAGGTGCGGAGGCTGGAGAAGCTGCTAGGCGTTGGGGTCTGGGAGGCGCTCTGGGCATTCTACGTGAACAGATATGTCGTTGCAAACCCGTTCTGACACACGAACTGCATCTGCGCCTGTGTCCGCTATGCAGGATGAGCTGCTGGACATGCAGCTGATGACCAGCCAGTAAGCGACAGAGGCAGCGGCAAGTGGACGATGATGGCGACATGACTTCAGGGCGCTGACGCCAACTGAGCTGCTTTGGGGCAGTTCAATCTCGAGGGGATGAGCGCTGACTATTCACCGAAAAGGCGTGTGACTGGAGCAGATGACCGGATGAGGACAGCAGCAAGAGGAGGCTTAGCAAGAAGGGCTGCTTTCTACAGGCGCGTTGGTAGCTGGCAGAGGCCGCCGCACTGGCTGGGGTTTGCCATGCAGCGTGCGGTGTGTGGTATTGATGTTCCGTACTGTGCGGGAGGACTGCGTTGGTGGTGCTGCGACGCGGCGCGTGTCTGGGGCAATGCCTACCCAAGGCAGCCCAGATTGTATTTGTAGTGAGGGACCGGGGAGATAGCGCAGGCCCGGTTGAATTGCGTCGATGGGCCATGTGCAAGGTGATGCACCGCAGCAAGGGCTGGGCTGTGTGCTCAGCAAACAGGGCATACGAACCCACCCCACCCCACCACGCCCAGGGTGCACGCTGCGTAGCGCGTACCAATCTTTGATGCATTGCTGCTTTAGCGTCGACATGCATACGTTGACGCTTTACAGTCAAGAGCGGGCCGCAAGGGCCATTGGGGAAAGGCCGCTGGATGTAAATCCGCAGAGCAAGCAGGTACTGACACCAGGAAGTCGAGTTGCAAAGCCACGGGTGGGGTATGGGAACCACTGTGGCGCGATAAATCGTGAAGGGCCTGCATGTGGGCGGAACGCCCCAAGATTCAGACGGGATGAGGGGCACGGCGGTGGCGCTGGTAAGTCACCAACACGCCCAGTGTTCCGGCCAGTTGTCATTGCCTGCTATCCCTGTTCGAGACAGGGCTGGGTAGGGCTGGGCCTTAACTTATCGGAGATGCTTTATAGAAACGCAATGCGCACGATGCCTCTCCTTAACGTCCTTTGAAACAAGCAGTCTCCCGCTTCACGTCCGTTGACGCGCTGGTGGAGATGCTGCTCGGGCACAAGCGACCTGCATCGCTGCAGACTGGCGGCGGCGGCAGCAGCAGCGGGGGCGCGTGCGCGCATCTTGGTAGCGGAGGGGGCGGGAAAGGCCACGTGGAGGAGGAGAGCGCAGCGCCGCCCAAGAGCGGCGCAAGCGCGCAGGCTGAGAAGCCGGCTGGTGTCTAGGTAGCGGTCCGCGGTGAGGCTGTCAGGGCATACGTAGCGGCATGACAAGAACGGCTGTTGACAACTGCGCTGCGCCTGGCTGCAGTTGGCTCTGCTGAGGCATCGCGATTGCTAGGCACCTGGTTTGGCTATGTGCCTGTGGGAACCCGGCTATGTCCGGGTGATGAGGTTGTTCGGCCTCAGACTGTGGAGGGGCTCAGCTCCTTTTCCCGTGACCGGGGAACACTTGTCGGGTGTGGGATAGGATACTGCTACAGTGCATCTGAGGCCGCTGGAGGATCCTAGAACTCGAATGGCATGTTTGCATGAATGCCCTCCAGGCCGCACACCGTGTACTCTGAACTCTGATGCGTGTCACACCACGGAACACAGGGATGCTGCACAGAGTCCAGCGCCAAGGCTGTCACGCGCATCTGGCTTAGGCACAGCGCTGAATGCATGTAGCACAGGCCCGAAGAAGATATCCTTGACTCGTGCCGTGACTGTGCTACAGTCCGCCTTCGCCAGCGGACGGTGTCCAGCAGACCGAGGGCAGTCGAGGCTCTCTCACCATTGCCACGTTTTCCCACGAAGCAACAATGTGTTTGGTCCACGAGCCACGCTTATTGCATTACATGTGTACGCCTGCTCTACCTGGGCGCCAAACTTACATGCAGTCATGCATATTAGTGCCCTCTTGCCTTCATCTCGCTGTTTGCCCGCTCTTGTTATTGACTCCTAACCAAATGCGGGTGTCATTCAACGGCTCCCATGCAGCTCTGCATGGCCAGCCGTCACACTTCTGCACACGTATACACACACTCGCGAAACGCTGCAATTCAAGTGCCGTTTTAACTGCTTCACAATTCGTGGCGCACTCCCTGATTGCACTTCACGCGTTCAAGTCAAGCTAACGACTTCACGTTCTATGCCCAGCGCGGCGCCTGACGAATTAATTACTGTGCTTGCGTGCCGGCCCAGACGCCAGTGACAAACCTCAAACCAACCAAACCGCAACAAACTGATGCAGACAGACGGATACAGTGCCCTCCACGGGTGCGACATGCCCCCATGGTGTATTAGGGCCATCCGTGGCTCTCGCCAACGTGGCGTACACAAAACAAAACAAACAACGAGACATGCAGGTTCAGTGCTTCACGCGCTGTCAAAGATCAGTACCCAGGCGGTGGGTGAGCTGTGCATGTCATCATACATCTGAATGCCTTACGTGCTGAAGCAAAACTTCATGCCCACTGACTGCGCTCCTAGCTTCCCCTCAACCCTCTTAGTCTGCCAGCACATCAGCGTACGTCCACGGCACCCAAGGAAACTGCCTTTATGGACCCCAGCCGAGCATACCTGCTTCCTTCTTCCGTCTCCGCATGCAAGCGTCTATCCAGCCTACCAGCAGTAAGAGAGACAAACTTATCCCTCCCGCCAAAGACGCTCACACGCGGCAGCGGCGTAGGCCTGCGCATGCAACCCGCACGCACATTAGTCTGCAAACGTCCTGCAGTCCAACCGACACGCAACACCTTAACAGCAACCGCCGCTCAGCAGCGCGCAAGGAAACTCTTTTATAGGTTGTACAACCGCGGCCGGCAGTCGCCACGGTGGACGGCGTGCATTAAGCCACGCCGTTGCGCATCGACACGCGCGGCAGCACAGAGTTGCTGCCAATTGGCCGACTGGCGGTGTCGATGTTGTTCACTGTCAGATAGGCCCGGTAGCACGCCTGTTGCACTGCCGCCAGCGACTGCACGTCCGACTCCACCACCACCGCCACCAACACGGTGGTGTCGTCGGGCTTGCCGCCACGGGGGTTGGCACGGAATTCCGCCGACGCCTGTGTATATGCAAAAAGAAAACGGATGGAGAGCGGGTGCATGGTCAGCGAGGTCGCGGCGAGTGATGGCAGGTTGACTGGGGGAAGGCTGACAGGAGCAAGGGCGGGTGCGGTGCGGAGACCATAACGCCGAGCACAGGCAGCTAAGCAAGCCGATGCACGTGTTGCATGTCTCAGCGGTGGCTTACGTGGGGCTGCTTCGAGAGCTCCACTGCGAAGGGTGTGCGAAGGTCGCGGCGGAGCATGTTCGCAGCGGCAGTGCGCGCCAGAGCGCGAGCGATGTGCGCGGCCCGTGCGCTCTCCACGGTGGGAGGCAGCGGGTTGGTGGACGCGTCGGCACGGACCGTCTGCAAATAGATGGAGCAGCCCAGCAATGTAAAGCACTAAGAATGCGGCAGCACTGTCGTTCCGCCTGCCACCCAATTTCCCAATCTGCAGAACTATGGTCCAAGGATGCAAGCCCAGGGCGCATGCAGCAGCCGCATATCAGTCGCGACACGGGTGTGGCTGTGTGTGGCTCACCTCTCCCTCGTCACCCGCCACGGGTGCGTGCTTGCCGGTGCCGTCGTTCTCCTCGTTGGGCAGCGGCCCGATGCGGCCGCTGCCCAACAAGGACAGCTGCCCACGCTTGGACGGCGAGGCGAAGGCCGAGGCGCCCGACACGATGCCGTGTGGTTCCGTGCTGAGCGTGGCGTGCACGGCTGCGTGCGCCGCCGTGAGTGTTGCGGCGCCCGCGGTGGTGGTGGCGGTCATGTCCGTGTCGGTGGCGGTCACCTCGGCGTCCGTGTCCGTCACGGCGTCCGAACTGGAACCCGAGCCGCAGTGTGAGTTTGACAGGCCTAGCCGGCTCGGCTGCTTGCCGCTCGGCGTCTGGCCCGTGGTGGTGATGGTGACGGTGGGGCTGATCACGGGCGCGCGGCCATCGGCGCCGGGCTTGGCGCCGGTAAGAGCCTTGAGGTTGGGTGACGTTGGGCTAACCATGCAGCAGGCGGCCGCGTCCTCGGCCATCCCACCTGGGGTCAGATCCTCGTCATCCAGCGGTGAGCTCATGATCTGAGGGATAGCACGCAAACATGGATGCAGGGGACAGGGACAAGTGCTCAGTGTGCTGTCCGGCGGGATAACAAGGCCTCCTTCGCAACCCACTTGCACACCTTGCCACGGCATAACATGCAAGCACAGTACCGGGATGCGGCATGCTGCGACTTGCATTCAATGCCGACACATGACACACCACACATGACGCACACGACACACGTGTGTTCTTGATACACACGGCACACACCTTGTCCACGATCTCCAACATGGCCTCGGGCCACAGGTTGTCGAACAGGCCGTCAGTGGCCATGATCAGGATGTCACCCGCCTCCAGGTGGATGTTGTACAGGTCGCCCTGTGTAAATTGGATACTTTTTTTTATGTCAACTGAGGTTAAGAATTGTGCTGCAATTGAACATTCGCCAGCATTGGTAAAAACTGTGAGTGGCCGAAAGGGCACTTGCGACCGCGGCCTCACCTGCACGGTGCAGTCTGTGTCGCACACCGGCTCGTCGGGGCAGGCGAGCTGGTAGGGCATGTTGTGCGCGTGCGCCTGCGGCCGCGTGGCCATCGCTAGCCGCCCGTTGCGGATCAGGCGCAGACCGCTGTCGCCCAAGTTGATCACCTGCGTACAGCAGTCCGCCCAAAGGTAAGCAACCGGCAATCGACGGACGCTAACGCCGGATGCTTCCTAAAAACTGGCAAGCGTGGAATGTACGCCTGCACTCTTTCGGCCAAGCCCCTAAGCATTAAACCAAGCTGTCCACACCTGCAGCACATTGCTGTCGGGCGGCAGCAGCGCCACCATGCTGGTGCTGCTGCCCGCGTGCTTGACCGTCAGGTGCGCGTCCGCCAGTGCCAGGCGCGCGCACACTTTGGCGCCCGAGGCCTCGATGCTGTAGGCGGCCGCGCGCATGAGGTCGCGGCTGTAGTTGGCAGGGTCCACGCCGTCGTCGGCGCTCCAGCTGCCCACGCCGTCTGCCACCCCCATGGCGCCGCGCCCCGCCGCCGACAGGAAGTACGCATCCTCGCCGCCCGTCTTGGTCTGCGGCCGGACCAAAAGGACACCGTTGCGTTACGGTATGTGTTGCTTGACGTTGTTTATCGCCGCCTTACAAAAAGCTAGTTTAGGCGCCTTCCCCAAGTGAATTGCCACCGATGAGGGCCCTGCAGAACATCCTCTTGCCGCAGGGGCTCACCTTCTGTGGGTGTGGGATGTTGCAGGCGCCCAGCACCAGCCGCAGCGGCGCCTCAGTGAACGCCAGGGCGTGCGCGCCGTTAGTCCCGGCGCCGCAGCCGGCCATGCCCTTGCGCACGGACGGCTCGGGCACGATTGGCACGTGCGCCACATGCTCGGGCGGCGGCGGCGGCGATGGCGGCTTGGACGGCTCCGACAGGAACGGCAGGCAGAAGCATAACCCCACCTCCGTCTTCTCGAACGCGGCTTGCTGCGGAAGCAAGGAGTTTACGCACGTGGCGTCCTCGAGTCAGTTAGGGCCTTTCCTAAAGAATTTGGGTTAGCCTGCAGTGGCATCACTGGCATGTTACCAGTTAACAACTGGGCCCTCACACCAAGCCTGTCCTTGACCGGATGCTGCTGCCAGTCCCGGGACTTCCTTTGTTCATCGCATACACGCGCGCCCATACGTGTACAAATCAGGCGTGCTTCCCCAGCACATTCGCGCACGCGTCACACATCTGCCGCCCACGCACCGGCAGGTACACGGCCTCGTGGTCGAAGGGCGGCAGCAGCAGGCCGCTGCGCAGGTAGTTGTTGATGGCGGGGAAGCCGCGCCTGTTTGGGGAAAACGCACGGAGCCGAGCGGGCACACCACCGTCAGTGACAGGGGTGAGGTAGTCAGCAGTCCGAATTGCCGCATGGTCAAACCAGTTTCCGGATTGACGGCGTCTGCGCCTCGCACACTCGCCCAGCCCACCCTGACTCCTGCCATCCTTCAACCGGGTACACCCACACCCACCGCGTGTATCCCTCCACGTGCTCCTTGAGCTTCTTCTTGTCCTCCTTCACGCTGCATTGCGCCTTGGCGCTGTCGATCTTGCGGTACAACGCTGTGCGCTGGGTGGCGCTCAGCGGCACGGGCGTGAGCGCGATCAGCGCCTGCAGGTGCACGGAGTTACTGACATTGGCATTGCCGTGGGCTTCTGGCGCGGCAGGTGTGCCTTGCAATACTGAGCGCCTGGAGCCACGGCCCCATTCCCAAGCTGCCATTCCCGTGTACGCACTCACGTGTGCGCACTGCTTGGAGATGAGCGTGTAGAACATCTCGTAGCAGCACCACAGCCGGCCCAGGATGGTGCCGGCCGTGTCGATGCACGCTAGCGTGCTGGTTGCGTACCAAATGGCGCGCTGGATCTGTGGTGGTGAACCCAAGGTTGGAAGGCGCATTACTGGTGGCACGCACACGTGAATATCCAGTTGAATCCACAAACTGCATCACTTGCATTAGCCCTCTAACGAACTTCATATCCAGCAGCCAGCAGCACCGCCAGCAGCACCGCCCCCAGTCCCCACCTCGTGCAGGAACCCGCTGTGGTCGGGCGACACCTGCGGCACCGCAAACATGTCCAGCCACACGTACGTGTGCTCCGCCGGCCGCCTGTGTGCGTGGTGGAGATGGTGGCAGGTGGAGAGGGAGGGTGCAGGGACATCTTGTGGGGGGGCCTGGGAGTAAGTGAAGGACGATACGGCAGTGTGGGATCACGCTCTTGGCGTTCAACGCGTTGAGACTCTGGCGTTCTTGAACCAGCCCACACGCACCCCTTGAAGTGCGCTTCAATCATGCCCACGGTCTCCAGAAAGGGCCGGCTCCAGGCGTGCACCACGTAATAGTAGGGCGCGCGGCGCTTGAGCCCCGTGATGGGCCGCGTGCGCGGCATGCGCGTGTAGGCCGGCAGCTGGCCCGCAGCCTGCGCGGTGGCGTTAGGGATGGTGAGTCAAGGTCGCTTAGCAGAGGCTGTTGGGAGTGTCGGCTGCCAGAAGCTGCTGTTGTTAGCGCATTTGCACACTCTTCCAGGCCCTGAACTGCGCCTCCCCCGAAGAAGCGCGCTGTACCTCCTTGTGCGAAGCGCCAGTTTGCTAACTGCAGCCGTGCATAAAATAGGTGCTGGTCTGCATGCGTGCGCGCACCTTGCGCGCGGTGGCCGCTTCCGCCGAGTCCATGGATGGAAGCATGAAGCGGCTCCACGCGTCGCAGTCGATAAGCGCCTCCGTGCCCTGGCGGCCCATGGTGGCGGGGATGACGATGGAGCGCACCACTTGCGCCGTGGTCATGGTCGGCGAGATGTTGTGCTGCTTGATGAACAGGCGCAGACCCTCCAGGCTGATGGCCTGCGTTTTGGGGGCGGTGAGGGGACACGACGAGGAATGGGCACTGGTGACCGGGGGGAGAGACGATGTCTGGATGTCTGGCGAAGGCGCCCTCGGTTAGGACGTGCCAAGAGACGATGATTCGGTCGCACGCGGGCCACGTAGCAGATTGAGCACGTGCTTGAATACCGTGATTCGCGTCTTTGAGCCCGCGCCAAGTCACCGAGCGTCCCCCGCTGGGAAATTGCGAGGCCGCCGCGTCCCCCGCACCTTCGGGGCCAGGCTAGCCGAGGATACATACACATCTAGGTCCGGAGAGCTGACGTCCCATGCTGCTAACGTTGTGTCCCGTGCCTTCTCTTTCTCCGCATGCTTCGCTCCGGCTGGAGGCCACATAACGGACGGCACCGATTCCAGCTCGTCATCTGCCATCCTAGCTGCGTAAGCTATACAACTTTCACCAATGCAGCCTGCTACTCTAGTGGTTTAGTGGAAATTGTGTCATGAAGTCATTCAGCTTCAAGGTAACTGCTTATCAAGGTAGCCACACGGTTATGACAGGAATGTGTGTATCGCAAGGACGCTTGCTCTCGTTTGATGCTCTCGGAAATGATACCGGGGCGTACCACCTGACAACTACCGGCGCAACCGCCGCTGCCGGCTCTCCAATCAGGGATCAGGGCCAATCAGGCCCCATTGACGCGTGCTCACCTTGACGTCAACGTGCTCCACGTATTCGTGCTCGTCCTCCTCACTCTCTGGCGGCAGCGGAGGGTCCATCATCGTGGCCGGCGGTGCACTGCGAGCACATCGTCAACGGTATGAGGCGCAGTGGTTTGCGGCAAGCACAGCGCCGAATTGGCTGACAAGACCCACGACAAGACCAGCGCCATACTCTGACTGAAAGCAACACGTGTGTTGGTTGTGTTGAACGTGCGTATCTGTTCACGGCTGGCGTTGCCGGGTGTTGCGTTGCCTGGCGTGGCCGTGCAGGGCCGTGCGTCCACCGCTGACCACGTGGGACCTACCCACCTGTCAGCTGCACACTAAATCCATGGCACAACAGCATTTGGAAGGACTCACTGGGCAACATGCATGCCGGCTTGATGGTCCAACCACAGGGCCTGTGTGTAGTACCGCTTCATGGTTGGGGGCGGGTCCGCCTCCCTTTTCGCTCCCTGCAAAGCATGTGATGGGTAGTGCGCTGCGTCGTCACACCAACGCAAGATCCTGTCATCTGAGCGCATAGAACACGCAACCTATGGCAGATGGCACCCAAGCCATCGTCGGCAATGCCCGCGGGCACTCGAACGGGCTGTGGTCGGGCACGCGTGCCACAGGTAAGTTCCCCGCTCAGCGGATTTCAGGCGTGAATATGTGTTCGCGATGGCAATCTGTACTGATGTTTCGTGTTATAATAAAACTCAATCAAATAATTGCCCCGTCTCAGCGAGCGTCTGACTGTTCACACTACCCACGCTTATCACCCACAGGGCCCTGTGCTTAGGGCACGGTCGGCTCTTCATACCGCCTCCATATTATGATTTCGGTGACGATCACCCGCCGTTGCAGCTTTGCAGCGGCCTCCGACAAGACCTCCGACACTCGCCCGCACACACCGCGGTTGGCCCCCTCACCTCTTCTTGCCGCGGCTGCAGCTCAAAGGACTTCCTTGCAGCACTGACAATATTCGACAGTTGGAAAGTGCGTCCCCGCGAGGGCTGGCGCGAAGAGCGCTCCGCATTCGCGCATGCGGGGCTCGCTCCGCTCGTTGAAGCGTCGTCGTTTTGGTGTGAGTGTGAGCTTGCTCCAGCAACATCGACACCAGCCTCCGAAAGCGCTATCATTCTTCCCTCAAGGCCCGCCCTGGGGTTGTCTGTTGTCTATTGCACTCTCGACGGCTGAGTCGTCCTACTCTGGTTTACAATTTGTTTGTATAGCTCTAGTACAATCTAGCGCTTTGTATCGCACAGCGCTGCGACGTGGCGGAATAGGTTGAAGCTGAGACCGTTTTCGCCAACACCGTCGATTGCTACGGAGGGCAGCGCTACACCGCAGGAAACATATACGCGTGTATATGAAGATCAATTTTGTTTTGGTTCTCTTGCTAGCGGACCACCCCTGCCTCATACTACTAGCCTGCGGTTTGGTCCCATGCAGCCCGCAGCGGAAACCCCCCACCGGGCGTTCCCACGTCCCAATCGCCAGCTCACGTGTACACGCGAGCCGTCTTAAGGAACCTCCACAAAGTTGAAGTAGCCCAGGTTACAGTAAGACTTCACACGCCGGTGTGGTGTGGGGTCACGCCCCCACGCTAAAATGGACGCCGGGCTTCACACCAAGCTCGCCACCTAAAGCTCCAAGTTACTTTGCAAATTTTTGATACACGTGCACTTCCCTGGCACTCTTTCAAGTCAAAAGGGAGGTCTGCGCAGTTTTCAATGCACATTCGCATAGCTCAGGAGGCGGCCCACCTCCCGAGTATGCAACGTCTAGACTGCAAGCCATGTCGCTTAATGGTATCTGCATTGCACCCCTGCATCACTCGCCGGTCGGAGATTCTAATCCTCCGACGTTTCCCGACCGCGGGCATTTCATATGCGACACGCGTCATAATGAGTTGTGTACCGGTATATGGATTGTGTGATTGGACACGCCTGGTTCAATGCCATTCCGGAACCAGACAGGGGGCTTCACGTCGTGTCCAGTCAGGCCGGGAGCGGGCCGGGTGACACCAGCCGCACTGAGGGGAGGCCGCGGCGCAGCCCCTTCTTAGATCAGGAGAGTCTGCGCCGAGCGGTGGAGCGCAGTGAGGGCGATATACCATAGACCCGACCGGTCAGCAGGCGTCGTAAAGGCAAGTTCAACCACCTGAACCTAACGCTACATCCAGCGGAGGCGGCCCCATCCCCCTTCATTGGTTGTGCATTCCGGCACCGGGCTCGTGCTGCCTTAAATCCCCGGTGCGATGGGCTAAGATGGCCAGGCGGCACAGCGGCACGTGCTCCCACCAACTATGAGACCGAGCGCCCGTAGTAAGTGGCGTGCCTGCACGTCCGTTCCAGCTCTCAACACCCTGGCCCGTGCCAGCTTTCTCCCGTACGTCAATCCGCGGCACAATCATCTACCACCACTCTTGCCGCCAACCAACATAAAAAACAGCGCCAGCAGCCAAGAGGGGGTGGAGGCTGGCAGAGGCACACCGCCCAGCACGGCAGTGCACCTGCACGACCAGAGGCAGTCAGCGTCTTCTTGTATTCCCCATCCTGCCTCCATCAATTCCGCCAACATCATGGGCGCATCACTGCATCGCTCGTGCATGCAATGCCCACTCCCTCCGCTCTGCATACCGTATGCCACCACTGGCGCAGCGTTGCCACTGCCACCACTCGGCCAAAAGCCGCCACTGCCACAAGCCGCCGCTACCACCCGCCGAAATTCATTCTCTCCACCTCGCTCCTGATTCAGCCCCTCGCGCTTAGCCTCCACGAGACTCACTCTCGCCTGGTTCAGAGCGCACAACCTTTACAGCAACCGACACCATTTTTTCCTGGCATGCTTCTGCATGCTACACAATCCCACAACGTGCTTTACCTAATCAGCCACTGGGTCTTGGATTCACACCGCGTAAGCTTTGGCTTCGTTTCGGAGTCCCGGCCTGGTCCCAGCGGCGGCTAGGCTCCACAAAGACAGCTGCAGCCAGCACCCAGCAGCTCGAGTCCCGGCCTCTGCCCAGCTACAGCTCTGCCCACGTGGACAAATGAGCGCAGGCCAGCCCCGCAGCCCCATAGCTCAGCTGAGCACGGGCGGCGGCGTGGCTTTGAGCAGCATCTTTCCCACTGCCTGCAGGCTGCCCTGCAGCGAGGCCGATGCGGAGCTGCGGGCAGACGACCTGGCGGGAGGGAGCGTGCGGGGGCAACAAGCGAGGGGTTTCCATGAACATACAATGCACGCTTCAGGTGTAGGGGGTAACGGGTGTCCATTCCCCGGGGGCCCGGATACCAGGCCCCAGATCACACAAGGCACGTGTGGTTGTGCGCTACCTACGCGCCCTGGGGACCGGGTAGCCCATGCACAAGAAACGACCATCCAAATGTCATGGCACAACAACGTAGAAGCCATTGACCCACAGATCCCACCCACCCGCTGAAGGTTATGTCGAAAGGGAAGGTGACAGCGGATGCCGACAGCACGGGCGGTATGTGGTCGCGCCGGTCGTTGACGCAACGCACCTGTCGCGAGGGAAAAGGCCGTGGTCGTATACGTGTGTGTGTTGTGTGCGTGTGCGCGTGTGCGTGTGTGTGGGTGTGTTTGTGCAGGTATGGTGCCGGGATCAGCTGCGCAAGACGTGCCTGCCTAAGCGCACAAGTGTCGCACCGCACCGCACCGAACCGATTATGCCCGACGCCTGAGCTCCAGCAGCCCTGCGCCGCACGTCTGACCACACCCCAGCCCCTAAAACCTCAGAACCTCACCACGAATGCCAACTGCTCCTCCAGCGCTGCCTGCATGCGCGCCTGGCGCGACGACGCCCGGGCTGCATGGCCACGTCAGCAAAGCACGTGATTACGTAAAGGATGCGGCCGGGAATGGAACAGGCAGGGCGCGAGCAGGCGGTTCAGGGCTTGGGCCAGCTACATGGCGTGGCATTACAGCTCGTGCGGCCCCGGTGCCACCAGACCATGCGCCCCAACGACAATGGCGTAAGTCTGGCCATAGTAACGTGAACGACAGCATACAATCGCTTTGTGGGGACACCGCGGCAAGATACCATTGGATGCATATCTGGCCAAGGCCGAAGTACAGAAGCACTCACCACCTTGCGCTCCTGCCACTCCTGGTACGGATGACGCTGCCACCGCTCCGGCCGCGTGCTGTGACTGCTGCTGCAGCCCTGCATTCCAGGCGGCGCTGCCGCCGGCAGCCGCTCCTGCTGCACTGGTTGTAGCAGCGCCCCCCGACCCTGTCTGCATCGCCACATCCGGCTGTAGCACCAGGACGCTCAACACCCTGTGGATTTTGTACGCGTCGTCAAGCAGGCACTATGGTATTGCGGCTGTTAGATGCAGCAGGACGCTACAGCCCAACCCTCGGGCTAAGTACATGCGCAGTTGGTCTTAAGCATCTTCCAGCACGGTGCAGCGGCACATAACAAGATCGCTCCAGGTCCCCACCGGCACTAACCACGTTTCCCAGTAGAGCCGCTCATCCTGTATCAGAAGTGCAGCACCGGCAGCAGGCCGCATCAGAGGCAACAAGTCGTTAGCGTGTATCCACGAGGAGCGCCGGAACTGCAGTGAACGCCCACTGACACATGGCGGCCCATGTCGACCTCCCCCTTGTTGCTTTCGTAGCATGGCGGCAAATGCAGTCCATGCCCCCTGCAGCCCTCAACGCATGCCCCTCCGTAAGGCCGCGCTCAGTCAGCGGCTTTAGCGCGCGCGCACCTGCATTCCGAACCATGCCTGCTTCCTGCGTGTCTCATAGAATGACAGCTGTAGCTGGTGAAGGTCCGCGGGACGCTTGTCAACCTGTGTCGGGTTGGGGGTACGAGCAGGGTACGATGTGAGCTCCGCACAGCGACGGGGACAGCGTGCAACGCCCGCGCTGGGCCCCATGCGTTGGTCCCAGCTGTGGCTAGCGGTATGTGCTTGTCAGCAGTGTACTGCGGCTGGCCCCCACCTGGGCACAGAAGTCTGAAATGCGCGACTCCACTCGAGCTTCCACGGCGGGGTCACCGCACTTGACCTGCAGGCAGGCCATAAGGTGAACCCCGTCGGGGCAGGAAGCTGGGCCTGCCAGCAGCAGCCAGCTCGAGGCTGAGCAAGCTGTGTTGCCCTTGGTGTAGACAAAACCCTCAAGCCAACAGCAAAGTGCGCAGCCGTGCAGAAACAACTAGGGCTTCGGCGGCCACTCACAAAAGTTATGTCAAACAGCTCCGAGTCCACGTCCTTTGGAACGACATAGCCCAGAGCGCGGTTGAATATGATTGTGTGCAAGACGCCTGCGCCGAACGGGCTTGTGACCTCGACCACGACAACACGCAGGATTTCCCGTCACAAGACTTACAGCGCAGCGCTTCCCGGATTTGATGCGGCTCTAATTCCTGTAAATGTAGGCCAATGTTCAGTGTTTTCAATTTTGGGCCCAAAGGCTGAGTGTGAAGCGTCTTACCAGTACTGGCAGGTTGTAAGTTTCACAATTCGCCATATGAAAACGGTTTGCTACATGGTCATTGTTTATTTACAGCAAACCCAGCATGTGAACATCACGCAAAGTTTACCAGCTGTCCGGAGCTGATTGGGCGGGACGTTGGCACAGCGGTGAGGCTACACTGGGACTTTCGTATAGCACTCGCTTATACTGTAAAGCTTACACGTACTGCCACCGTGACGGAGATACACGCACGCGTCGCAGCCTGTGCCCCGGCGTTTTCGATTCCAATTTTATTCACGCCTGTCTTCTTCAACAACAGCCAGCAGAACATGACACTATAACACATGTGTTGGATGGATACAGACGCGCTTAATAAGAAGCTCTGAGGGCAGCAATACCTCGGATGGTGGGGGGCCCTGTCTGCGCGCCACTCAAGACAGGATGGCAGACGTCATTTCAGAGGTCGAGGTCAGTGTCCTATTAAGAGCTAGGAAAAACTGCGTAGACAACAGTGCTGAGGGCCAGGCCTGCTGAAGGCATGAGTGGGGTCCAGCCAGGCCCACAGCACGCCACGCGGAAAGGGCAGCAGTGCGCTGCCAGGCTGGTCATTGTTCCCCCTGGTCGCCCCGGTCCACCTGTTAAATATTAGCGGGTATTCGGCCAGAACATTAGAATGCAAGGCGTGGGGAACACGGCGAGGGCACGGATCCCACGGCGAGGGGGTCCCGGGTACGTGCCTGAGGATGGGTCCAGAATCTAGAGCCACATGTAGGGCTGACAAGGTGTCGTGCTAGCTTCTTCTGCACCGTAGCTATACAAGTGCCAATGTAACGCTACTAGCGAGTCCGGCCGCCCAGAATCGACCACATTACAACACCACCCAAACACAACCCGCACGCAGTCGCGCATCTTTGAGCTGGGGAAGACGCTGAGATGCCCCATCTGGTGAGCCACGGACAAGTGGTCGGCTGTCGTGGGGTACCCGTGCAGAGGCTGTGTGTCACCACCAAGCAGCGGCTACAGCCTTGTTCACCTCAACCTGGTTGTCCAAGTTGTTATTCGAAACACCGTAAACACCTGACCCGATGCCTTACCATTGCAGCCTGAACATCATGGACCAGCCGGCGCGGCTGCCCTGCCTCCACTACTTCTGCTGGTGAGCCCATTCACTGCTAGACGTTCCACCGTATGCCTCCATTTGTTGCTCTCACACGTCTCGAGCGTCCGCAACAGCATCAGCAGAACCTATAAGGGGGGCAACGGACAAGCCTCTAGACGGCCTGAGCTGCTGCTCTCTGCCCTGTCCTCCTTGCAGGGGCTGCATCACGCACAACGTGAAGCCGCGCGGGGAGGTGGTGTGCCCGGTGTGCAGGGCCCGCAGCAACCGGCGTGACATCCAGGAGGACAGCCTGCTGGTGAGGCGGGGCTGGGAGGATGGGCACGTGGGCTGCCGAGGAGGGGTCGGCTGCTCTGGATTAGGGAGGCCTTGGTGGAGCAGCATGGGCGGACTGGGAGGTGGGACTGGGACAGTGGGAGCGGGGTGGCAGGAGCAAGCAAATCAGCATGGGACTGTGCCTGGGAGCATGGCAGCTTTCGCAACTGGTGCATGTGGCGGGCGCTACGTGCCTGCTTTGCATTTAACAGTGGAACTCTTGGTATCGCTGTGCCCTCGGCCTAGGCCACGTTCACGCAGCGCTACGGGCAGATTGAGGCGGCGCTGGGTAAGCCGCTGCACCTGTCGCAACTGCCACCCCTTGAGCCGCTGGAGCCCGCGCCGGCGGCGACGGCGGCGGAGCGGCTGCAGCAGGTGCAAGCAGCGGCAGTAGAAGCACAAGTTGAGGGCCGAAAGGGTAAGCAGCGGAAGCGTGAGAAGCAGCAGCAAGAGCAACGAGGACAGCAGGATGATGGTGGGGTGGAGGAGCCGTGCGAGGGTAAGCAGCCGCAGGAGGACAAGGCACAACAACAGGGGCAGGAGAAGGCGGAGGAGAAGGGAGGCAAAGGGGCGAAGACCGGGCCGAGCCAGGCAGGGCGCGGCGGCGGGAAGCGTGCGAAGGCCGCGGCAGATGAGGCCAGGAGTGGCGGCCAGCAAGGCAGGCAGGGCCGCGCAGCTGCTCTGACTGACAAGGGCTACATGGATGAAGCGCCAGGGCAGCAGGAGCAGCAGCATGCGCCGAGGTCAACTGCTGCTGCCGCGGTGGCGGTGGCTGCGGCGGTGGCAGACGGGGCGGCTCTTGCAACGGGTGGGCGCCTATTCGGTTTCCTGGACCCGACCGGGGAGGATCGGGTGAGTAGAGCGAGCTGCGTGTGCCGCAGCGCCGACCTGGCTGCCGTGTGCAACAGTCGCTGCCATGCATGCGCATCCGTGGCATCTGCCGTTCGGTTCTCAACTGCAGTGCGCAGTGTTTGTGGGGCGCAGGGAAGTGCACATGCAGTGCGCACTGTGCCATCCTGACGTGGCACACATGTGCCGTTCGCCATGCGCAGAGCCCGGAGGACACTCGCACGACGGCGCTCACGGCCGGCGGCGATGGCGAGGGCCCAGGCTCCGTGCACGGCGGCCGCGGGGCCGCTGGAGCTGGTGCTTGTAGTGGCAAGGGCATGGGCGGCGCCAAGCCGCCAAAACTTGACGAGCTTTGGCAGAGCCTCATTGCGTCACAGCACCAGGTGCGCGCCGGTGCTGAGCTTACCCTCTTTGTGTGCTGGATCTAGGTCGCCTGGCCGTGCGATCCAAGCTGAACTGACTCGGGTGTGGTTGCAGGCGCCTGCGGCAGAGGGCGGTGACGGCAGGCAGGCCGCCGTTGGTGGCGCCGTCCCCGCGACTGCGGCTGGCGCCACAAATGCCATCGCGGGCGGGTCAGGCCCGGCGGGTGCAGCGGCGCCAGCAGCGACAGCGGCCAGGGCCGCCCCCGCTGCAGCGGCTGCGCTGGCGCCAGGACAGACGCCGGCGCCAGCGGGCGGGCTGCTGCGAGTGCTGCGCGGCTCCGCCGCCGTCACATCACCCGCGGCGCCTGGGGGTCACGCCGACGCTGCCACAACCGCGGCGGCCGAGGCTGCTGGGGCGGAGGCGTTGGCCACTGGCACGACCACTGGTGGTGGTGCTGCGACGTCAGGTGCTGCTGCCACTGGTGGCGAGCGGGGTTCTGGAGGCGACGGCGGTTGTGGACGGCGTGTGCCCAGCCGGCTGCAGCCATGGGCGTGTGGCGCGTGCACGTTCGAGAACATGGCGGGCGCCAAGAAGTGAGTTGGGCGGAATGGGGTAGAGGAGACGGGGTGGCGGGATTGAGGCTGTGGATGGACCCGCAGCAGTAACAGTGACAGTCCGCACAAGAGCATTGTGGTGTCGGCCGCAACGTTCACGCAAGGCAGCAACGTGCACATGAGGCGGCGATGGTATGGGGCTTTGTCATTTTTCACGCCCCTTGTGGGGCTTCTTGTTCAAGGGTGACAGCACCGGCTGGCGCTGGTTTGCCTGCAGGTGCCGCATGTGCCGAACGCTCAAGGCGCCAACTGCCAGCAAGGCCGGCCCGGCAACTGCCGTGTCGCCTGTTCAGCCACAGTCAGCTGCAGCAGGCGACGTTGCCAAGGGCTGCGCAGGTGCGCCCTCGAGCACAGCCCCCGAGCCAACGTCTGGCAAGCGGCCCGCAGCGGCAGCGGTAGCTGCGACGACTGGCGCAGGTGCAGACGCGGGCGGAACCAACGCGGCTGTGGCCGTGCCGACATCTGGCGAGCCGGAGCCGAAGCGGAAAAGGACTGCGGCGAAGGCTGGCGGTGGCGCGAAGACAGGGGCTGGAAACGGGGCGGGGGCGGCGCCCAGGCGTGCGTCTGTGCCCAGCCGCGCCGCGCCACGTGAAGGAGAACGCACTGAGCCGGGTGGGGAGGAGGGCGCGGCGGCTGGAAAGGAGAACGAGCAGCCAGACAGGCCGAACGCGGAAGTCCGGACAGGACAGCCTGCCACTGCCGCTAGCGCAGATGTAAGCGGGGATGCCGGCGGCAAGCGTCGCCGCGCCAGTGCGCCGGCCACGTCTGGTCGGACAGGTAATGCGGCAGCAACAGCAACGGACGCGGCAGCGCCTGAGGTGGCGCTCACCGCCGGTGCTCTGACTGCAGCTGAAGCGGCGGCGACGGGTGGTGCTGCTGGCGCTGGGCCCGGACCGCTTACGGACACCGCGGCCGATAGGCGGCGCAAGAGCGTGCCTGCGCCAAACAACAGCGCTACAGCCAACGGCGGCGTGTGCATGGTGACGCCGCGGCCGCCGCTGCCCGCGGCGGCAGGGGTGGCAGGTGGGCGGAAGAGCGGCGCTGCCGCCGGGGCTGCTCCTACGGGCGGTGGCACCAATCGGAAGAAGCCGCGCGTGTCACCGGCGGCGGCGGGCCGCGATGCGGCAACGACGTCACCGCCTGGCCACGCGGCGGCAGGGACCGGCGATGCCACGCAGCAGCAGGCGACGCAGAGCGCGCACCGCGGTGGCGGCACCGGTGCTGCCGCGGCTGCAGGTAGTACCGGCGGCCGCTGGCCGGCGCCCTGCCCGGGCTGGGTGCTCCTGGGCTCAGGCCTGGAAGAGGGTCCGAGCGGCAAGGGCATGGTTCGGAAGCTGGCAGCAGCTGCGGGTGCGAAAGGCAGTGGATAGCAACTGCGGGTTGCTGGGTGTTTTCTATGTGTTCTGCCTGCTGTGTTTGTCTGGCGCTGGCGTACCCATGTGCCCCATACAGCTCCTTGCTTCACTGCGCTCGCCCGTCCAGTATGTGGATACCGTACCGTGTTTCCAGCGGATTCAGGAACATGTACTGGCGCCTTGTCGCAGGGGCCAAGGTGGTGGATGCTGTGGGGCCCGCCGTGACGCACGTACTGTGCGGGACGGACAGCTCGCGCCGCGCACGCCGTACCTTCAAGTACCTCATGGTGCGTGCACGTCGCATGTGTGTTCTGTCACGACGCCTTCATCCACAAGGGAGCACGACAGCAACGGACTGTGTGCACGATCGCGCGTGAGATTTTGCAGAGTTTGAGGCCTTCGTTCGCTGGCTACGGGAGCAGCAGGTTGGCCAGCTAGCTTGATGTATTCGTGTTTCTGCTCCTTGGCCCGTGTGGCGGTGCAGGGTGTTGCCAACGGCTGCTGGGTGCTGGACGTGGGCTGGGCAGCGGCGTGCCTGTCTGCGGGTGCGCATGTGCTCGAAGCCGACTGGCAAGTGGTGGGCGACCAGGTACGACTGAGCACCGGACCCCTCTTCACCTTGGTATTAGGGAGCCTCACGCGGGAGACTCGCATGGCTTGATGTGGGCTTCTCCGGATGTATTGCAGGGCGGTGGTGCCTGCGGCGCACCCGAGGCGAGGCGGAGGCGGTTGATCCGGCAACAGCAGCAGCAGCCGCAGCAGCAACAGCAGCAGGAGATGGAGCAGCATCAGAGCGACGCTGGGCAGGACCCGGAGGCGGCCGCTGCAGGGCCCTCAGCAGCGGAAGCAGCCTGCTGTGACACGCTACTGCACAACACGCGTGTCTACCTGCAAGGTGAGGCGCGGCACCATACGTCCGACAGCTGCAACACCCGGAGGTGCCGTCTGGATGGGGAGGATTCGTTGCGGGGCAGCTCTGCCACTTGGCATTACGGGCTCCTGTGGCAGGGTTAGGGCATGTGCAAGCTCCGCGCCAATCCCGGCTACGTCGCAGCACGTGTGACGCCCATGTCACACGCCATCTTTGGACTCTTCACGCGCTTGCAGTCTCGCCGGCTGCTCGGGAGGAGGTGTCGGCACTGGTTCGGGCGCTGGGCGCGACCCAACTCAACAAGCTGCCCACAACGTCCATAACCGGGGCCGCAAGCGCAGCCCCAGGGGCCGAGGCCACGGGGGTGTTGCCGGATCCCCTCATCCTGGTGGATCCTGACGCCGCCGCGACGGCGGCGCGCGGTGGCGGCGGCGCGGCCGCGCGGCAATTCAGTGCCCTGTCGGCGGCAGCGGCGGCGCTGGGGGGAGTGCCGCTCGTGTCGTACAGGTGGCTGCACGACAGCGCGGGCGGCTACAGCCTGATGCCGCTGGCAAGTTACATCGTGTCGGCACAGCGGCAGTAGCAGTAGCTTTAGGTTGTGCGGCACCGGAGTCCTGTGTGAGCAGATGTTTAATGCTTGAGAAAGAATGCACGCCGTTTTGCTGGCGCCAAGGTGAAGGTGATGCAAAGGCGCTGGTTGGACATGGGGCTCCATGTCATCTACAGGCACGGTATTGCTGATGCTGCCAATGGTGTAGACTACTCAAAAGCTAGTGTAGGTTTCATATCCGCACTTGGACAACCCACACGTTGACCTCGCGTCACCTCTCTGCCTCCGTAGCGTGCTCTTTCCGCACCTCTCACAAGCCTTACGACAGCCTACCTCGCTAACCGCGATGGAGGGTTGTGTGGCATGGTGGATGTTGCTTTCTGGGCCCTGCGATTCGGTGGGACTATGGTGGGGTTATGCTTAGCTTCGACTCGCGGTGCGCAGTGCCCTCGACTGAATGAATGGGTTTACCTGTGCCCACACGCACGGGAGTAGGGTGCACGACCACCACACGTCCAGTAGGAGGTCTCCTGACGCCCGTTGCCTAAGGCACAACTGCCAGACGCTCATCTAGGCATCTACTGGGCCGGGATAGCTAAGGCGCAAGAGCACCGCATGCCAAGTGACCATAATAATCGTGCTCGTGCGGGTTCGTGAGGGACACGCTTGGACTGTGCTGCTCATGTGCAGCGAGTGCGGGGCGCCCTGATTGCGCTGCATTGGCTGCCCGTGCCACGCTGTCTAACTTACCTAGCTAGGCAACATCCACGCTCTCCTTGTGGTTTGCGGCGGCGCTGCATGTTGAGGATGTTTCCGGAGGTAAGAACACACTTACAGCCTGGACCGCAGGGCTATGCGCTGCCTCGGCCGTGCTGCAAACCTTCATTCTGGCCCCAACCTAGCACTTCAGCATCGCACTTGAACAGACCCCACGCGTTCCACCACTCGAAGACAGCCTAGGCAGCATCGCATTACGGTCTACAAGTATCATTGACCTCCAGCTAGCAACTGCCCTCTGCAGCCACAATTCATCCGTCTCCTCTGCTCTTCGGACATTCAGAGTCCGGACACACAATGATCTATTGGGCACGTTGCCTCAGACTCTCCAGGATCCCATACACTTGTCGCCAAGCTTGTTGTGCCTCATGCATGGGACCATGGGAGGTAACTACGTCAACTCAGCCGGCTGTGTCGTAATCAGCATGGCAACAGGAGAGCGTCCAGCCGCCATGGCGTAAGAGCATTTTGCAATAGCGTGTGGCCGGCCCAGCATTTCAAGAATCTCCCAACTCCGATCTACGTAGGCACAATACGCACAGCCCGAATTGGTTCCCGCCATCCAGCAGCACACCATGCACTAGCTCAGCAGAGCGTGGCCTCTTTGGGACGTGTCTACCCGCATGCACCATTAACAATCTAATCACGGGAAACCCTCAGGCACGTTGTCCCGTAGTCTGTTGCATGCTCGACCATCCACGTCTCTCAATACTTCCTGACTTTCCATCCACACAGCTCACGCCTACAAGCGGCGATTAGCGCAGCGCCTGGGCGCCTGCGTAATACGCACCGTCCGCGCCGCCCGCCGAAGCTGCCACTGTACAGGCGGCGCGCCACTTACTCGGGCACCGTGGGAATGTCCGTCTTCCGCTCCGGCTCCGGAGCGCCAGGCTCCGCGGGCGCTTCAGGCTCCTCCGGAGGCTCACCCGGCTTCTGCTCCGGGTCCGGGTCACCAGGCGTCGTGCGCTTGGCTGACTCCTCCAGCTCCTCGTCGGGCATCTCCGGGTCGCCGGGCAGCGGCTTCGGCAGGAACACGCGCTGCGGCTTCTCAAACTCCGGGAAGATGTCTGGCCGCTTGCTGGGCATGGGAGCCTCCCATTCCTGCGGCGCGCAACCAACGTTGCAGCACAAGGACCGTGAGACCGTTGTGACCATCGCCATTTCAGCACTCCACGCCACGGAGCGAACCTGGCGCTGCTGAACGCTCTGCGCGCACATTGGGCAGCCAACATACCTGAGGCGCGTCCAGTGGCGATCGCTGCTCCTCCGTGTCGGGCGACACAGAGCAAACCACGAATGCAGGTCGCCGCCGAGCGACCGGCAGCGCCAGGGGTCTACAGAACCCGGAAGGTGGCTTAACTACTGTGCTTCTATGTGCCAGGCCCAAAGGCCGTGCGAATTGAGCACGCATCTCCTGGTTTTGCCCAAGAAAAGTCTTATGAAAACCTGGATATCTGGGTTTGCCCCGCCTTATGAAAGTTGTGTTACCGATGGCACTTGTTAGCAACTAAGTGCTACGGATCAGGTGAAGGCACACAGAAGTTTGTTCAGCAGCAATCATCAACGTTCTGATTCATTCAAGCTCCTTCTCAAGCGAGCTGGCACAATTCCTTACAGGAAATACAGCATGATTACGCTGCAATGATTTTAAACCATGAGGTAGCAGAATAGCTCGTTTGACTTCCACACGCTGAACACGACGAATGTTGGGTGCTGAGCAAGCAAAACTGCGCGACGTGGATGTCTAATGCATTTTGCATCAAGCTTTATCTCTAGGGTCAAGCTTGAGACGGGGTCAACATCAGCAAGGAAGGAGGAGCTCGGAGGCACCTGGCGACTAATCCGGCGACTTCCCCGACGACTAACAGCACTTCAGTGTCGGCGGGCGTTATGACACACCGGCCGAGTGTCGCAGCAACTCCTGCCACGCCAGCTCCGGCGACAGGCCCTGCAACACCTACACACGGGCTGTCTCCATCTCTGCTGACCAGCCTGCAAAAGCGTGCCGCACATCTTCGCAGCCTGCTCAATAGCCTTCCCGATGCAGCTGACGCTGCGTCTCCTTCACCACGCCCAGCGCCGCTGGTAGCACCGCTGGCTGGGCAGCAGCAGCGAGCTGTGGGGCTGCACGGAGCAAACTCAGCTGCCACCGCGGGAGCAATAGGACAGCACGAGCGCTGTGTTGTGGCTGAGGCCGGTGCCCCCGGGCAGGCTCTGACCACTCGTAGCCGGGAGTCCTCCAGCGGCAGTGCCGGCGGGCGCATCCGGCCGAGCGATGTGCGGGTGTCGGCTAGCCAACTGGCAACAGCAGCTGCGTCCGCCTCTGCTGCATTCGCTGCTGTGCGGGAGGATGGCTCCTTAAACAGCAGCCCAGCAAAGGACGCGGCGGCAAGCAGGGCTGCCAGTGACGCTGGGCCTGATGCAAGCATGAGCACTACTGGTGGCGCTGCGGCATCGGTGACCGGGGTTGCCGAGGGTGGTGCCAGCAGAGTTCTGGCGGACTCCCGAGATGGCGAGGGGTTAGACCAGGCAGACAGGCGCGCCAAGCTTGCCGGCGGGCCTTCCGTTGGAAGGCTTCCGGCATCTGCGTACGCTCCATTCATTCCGGAGCCGACTGCCGATGGTCCTGAATCGCAGCAGTTGCAGCAAACAGCGTCCACGCCAGGGGCAGGGTTCAGCACCGAAGGCCAGACGTTTTCTGCGCCGCGACTGCTGCCGCAGGAGCAGCAGCTACTACCTGCACGCTTCATGCCGCACCCACCTGCGCAGCCGCCAGCCCCGCTGCCGCAGCCAGGACAGCCGCTGCATAGCGACCGACAGTCTGGGCACGCCGTCGCGCCGTCCCAGCGCAGCGCATCACCCGCAGCCAGCGCGCCGCCTCACCACCCGGCCATCCCGGCGCCGACCCGCACGGAGGATGCTGAGCCGCCGTCATCCGCTGCTGTTGGAGCAGCAGGGCCTGTGCTTTCAGCGGGCTCATCGCCATCGCATGCCGGAAGGCCGGACTCCCACCGGGGCCCACCGCTAGCGGTGCCAGTCGTGTGTGTGCCGGCACGCACTGTAGCTGCTCTGCAGGATGATGCCTCGCAGGGCCAGGCAGCAGCCGCGCAGGGCCCCCAAAACCATGAACGGCGGCATCAATCCGTGCCACCGTGTGCTGAGACGCTCGCGTTCACGTCGGGAAGCCACTTTGCTGCTGCTTCTGCTGCAGCTGGTGCAGGTGTGGGTGCGGAAGACGGTCAGCGGCCGCAACCCCAGGGCATGTCGCAGTCCAGCGACCGTGCAGCGGGTGCGGCAGGGACTGCTGTTCAGACGGCTTCCGGGGCCAGTGCCGACGCGCTTGGTGGCGGCGGCAAGCTGGCAGACGACTACTTGCAGCAGCCAGACGCCCGCACGAGTGCAGCCGCTTGTGGGGTGGACGCGCCGTATGCGCACTTGTCCGCGGGGGTGGGCAGCAGTGATGACGGCTACCAAGTGCGGGCCCAGGGCCGGGAAGCGGCTCTGTCGGAGGACGTGCTGGCGGCTGCCATTGCCGCAGCGCGGATAAGGTAAGGGGTGAGGCAGTGCTGAGTTGGTTTATCGGGCGCGTACGGGTACCGCGCTAAGCATGCAAACCGCGACTGCTTTGATGGGGGCGAACCTTATGAAATTGCGGCAGGTGCCTCGTTGACTCCTGCATACGGAGCTAGGGGACGCAAGCTGACGCCCAAAACTGGCATGGTTCTTGACCCGCGCCGCAGCGCGCAAGCCGCCTTCTTCAGCCCCGGCGCGCAGCGCGCAGTGCCCCGGCAAGCCGGCTACAGTGGCCGGGCGAGCAGCAGCGGCACGCCCGCCAGCCCGGGAGGAGGAGGCGGTGGTGCTTATCACCGCCAGCCACACGTGATGGGAATGGGCGGCATCAGTGCCGCCGCAGCGCCCTACATTGCCCACTCTCCGGGGACCATCACTCCGGGAACGGGGACCGCGGCCAGCAGCGTCCGCTCCGGCTTCAGCCCTGTGCGCAGCCCGTACGATCTGCTGCTTCATGGCGGACTTACGACAGGGCCGGCGGCGGTACTACTGCCAATGGGGCCTGGGTCGGACGCGGGCCGGGGTGCAGGCAGCATTGTCATGCCTGGGGGAGCTGCACGGGCAGCCTGGTCGACCGCGTCGTCAGCAGGAGGCAGCAGCGTCGGGGTTGGCAGGAGAGGAGGAGGCACTAGCACGGCCCGTGCTGGTGGCGCCCGAGGCACAGAGGCCATGGGCACTGAGTTCTTCCGGCGCAACAACCTGCTGCAGCGCAAGCGGCAGCAGTGGGCGGCGCAGGGGCAGCGGGTGAGTCACGGCCTGCTAGCACCTGCTGTTGCACTTGAGCGCACAAAGTGCTTCGGTTTGGTACAAGAATACGGTACTCTAAGTGGCCTGGTGCCTAACTGACAAGCAGATGCCCGGCGTCCTGCAGGAGCGTGAGAGCGAGTCTGGCGTAAGCACAGAGCACCGCCTCTCACTTACTGGCGCTGGAACGGCTGCGGTAAACAAGCCCCATGCGCTCTGCACTGGAGCCGCGGATATGGGCACCCCACAGGCGCCTATCCGGTCCCTGGAGGACTTGCAGGTGAGCGCAGACGGGTGCCGGGCATCTAGCTTGTACCGGCCAATGATAGCAGGACAGTCGACCTGGCGGGCAGGCGGGCAGTTCGCCTTCATACGGCAATGACCGCTCACTTGCAGTTGAAGTCTGACCACAGCAAGAGCCCCGACGTTGCCGTGCCCCCGCAGCGGTGGGCGATGCGGCGCGACAAGCGGCTGGCGGTGCTGCGTGAGGAGCGGGTGAGTGAGCAAGACTGGTTGGCGGCTTACGGCACACTTCGGCCCAACAGCAGCCTCGCAGAACAAGGTTACCTTTTGCAACTTATATCGGTGTGGCTCATTATTGCATGTCGGTCCTGGACCTTACCAAACGCGCCTGTCACAGGAAGAGGCCGAGCGACAACTTCAGGAGTCGCACCCCTTCCGGCCTACGATTACAGAGAAGTCTCGCAGGTGCAGTGGAAACACCATGTCGCCAGGTTGATCGTCCCTATGCATTGTTGTGCTTGCATACGATTTGTGCCTGTCGCATGTCCCCGTGTAGTATACCAGCTCACGCCTGTTCATACGCTCTGGCCTCCCCAAATGCAGGATGGTGGAGGCCGCTCGAGCCAGGTCGCCTGCGTCGCGGTCGCAACGGCCCTGGGCCGCCTCGCCCCTACCCGGATCGGCAGCGGGGGAAAGCATTGACGGAGTCGTGGAGACCGCGGATGCCGCGCCAGCAGCTGCCGAGCAGCCGACAGCACAAACGACCTCCAAGCATCCACCGCAGCAGCCGGAGCAGCAGCAACAGCAGCAGGATGCCGTACCTTCGGTAGGAGTCCCAGCAGCCGCTGCAGGCGACCTGCTGAATGCACTCCGCGGCTCGCGCCCATGGCACACGCCACCGCAAGCAGCTGCGATCAACGCAGCTGCAGCCTCCCTGCGATCATCCGTTGCCGCAGCTGCGGCAGTCGAGCTGCTGAACGCTGCTTCCACAGCCACAGCAGCCAGCCCAGATCGCTCCGAGATACATGGCAAGAGCCAGGCTGTGTCGGGAACAGCGGCTCCTGCGAAGACACCGGGGAAAGCTACAGCGACCATGACACCGGGAAGGGCGGGCGGCAGCGGTGCGGCAGCTGCTGGCGGTGGGACCCCCTCGGCAGCGGCGCTGCTGACCGCGGCACGGCATAGCAAGTCGCGGGGACGGTATTCCCTGGTTGCAGATACGGAAGCTGTGGTAAGTCATAGCTGCGCATTCAGGTCCTGCATGCGCGCTGTGCAGCGGGGTACTGTCACTGGCATGCTCGCGCGTTACGGAATGTCTGCTTGCCTCCTTCGCAGGTGGGCGCTGTGGCAGAGGCCATTGAGGACGCCGCAGCGGCGCTGCGGCGCACCATCGAAGGCTCTACCTCGCCCAGGCGCAGCGCCAGTGGACTCGTGACGCGGCTCCGTGCCAGCGGTGATGCGAACGACGTCTCAGCCGGTCGCCGCGCTGAGGGGGCCGCGCCCAAGGCAGTAGCAGCTGCAGGAATGAAGGGGGGGCAGGCGGCGGAGCCACCGGCAGCGCCGCGACACGCACCGGGTTACCAGGGTGCGACCGCGTTGGCGCAGCAGATAGGGCCCCAGGACTCGGGTAACTATGCAGCTGCGTACGGCGCCCACCATCAGGCTTCGGCGCCAGCAGGCCTGCACTATGCGCCACCCATCCTGGGCACCCAGCAAGGCGTGCACGCGGGCACGTACTACCCTGCGTCTGTGGATACGGCTGTGCGTGGCGTCGGCAGCTCCAGTGGTGGCGCTGGGGGCTCCGGCGGTGGCGCGACGCTGCCCGGTGTGGCGCCCACGCCGTTTACGATCGTGCCCGATCCCCGCCAACCCTTCCCTGGATATGGGGCCGTGGGCAGCAGTAGCGTCGCTGCGACTACGTTCGGTGCAGCTGCCGCAGATGGGAGCTCACGCCCTGTCAGCAACAGCAGCTGGGCGGCTGAGCTGATGAGTGGATCCAGGGATAGCAACACGGTGGCAGCAAGTGCAGGCGCTGCATCTGCTGCTGCAGCTACTGCAGCTGCCCGGCAGGCGCTAGCTGCAGGTGGTGTGTCGCGTCGCAGTACGCGCAGCACCAGTGGCGCGGGTCGGAGTGCTGCGTTTGCAGTCGCAGCAAGACGCACAAGCAGCAGCGGCGGCACGGGCGGCGGCAGTGCCGGCGGAGCAGCCCCGGGGTCCGCCTCTCCTGTGCAACGGCCCCAGGCTCCCGTGGTGCCGCCCTCGCCCTCGCCCTCGTCTTCTCCAATCCCTGCTTTTGCGTCGCCAGCATCAGCGGTGCGCGGCAGCGCAAACAACAGCAGCCGCATGAGCCGTGCGCGTGTCAGCTGGAGTGACCTGGTGAGCGGCGGCGAGGGCGGCAGCGGAGGCGGAGCCGCCGGAGCAGAGCCCGACCCTCGCAGAAGCGCTGGCGGCACGAGTGAGGGTGTAGGCGTGGCGGAAGGGTCGGCTCTAACCACTAAGCCGGCCTCAGGATTTATGATGGGCACTGTAGGCGCCTTTCGCCCATCCTTTGACGGAGCCTCATCACGCGGAATGGCCACGACGCTGCCGGCACCGACCGTGCTCACGACGGCCATGGAGCCACCTGTTGCTACATCCTTCACCGTCTTGCCGCTTGTGGCGGGCAGCCACATAGAGCAAAACGGCGAGCTGCGCACGCCGCATGCCACGCTGCCTGGGCAGGGCGAGCCGCACCAGAGACAGCAGCCGGAGCAGCAGGGCAGTCTGGGGCCCAGGCCGGGGCCACAGACTCAGGCAGTGGCAGCGCCCAACGCCGCTGCACCTGACACCTACTCGTACCCTGCCAGGAGCCGATCAGGCGGCTCGGCCATGAGTGCGGTGGCGGCGGCGCTAGCAGTCGGAGCTTCGTCCACGACTGACTCGCCAGGCATTGGCTCGCACCACGATCCTGCTGCAACCACGGCAGGCGGTAGCGTACCGACAGGAGCAGCCTCATTCATGCCCACCGCTTTGGGCACAGCTGCTTATCAGCACGTGCCAGCAGTGGCACTACCGGCGGTACAGGGAACAAGTGACGGCGGGGCAAGTAGCCGGGCGCGTAGCCATGATGCCTCTGCGGGCGGCGCTGTTTCTGAGCCGTCCTTTGCGGCCATGCCTTGGTCAGCGGCCCGCAGCGTCGCCGTAGGGTCGAGCAGCGGGGGCGGTGCCATGAGCGCGACGCGCGGCTTGAGCCCTAGTGACGGTACCAGCGTCTTCGGGGCGGTGACCTTGACCCTTAACAACGATGCGGGCCAAGCGGAGCCGCCGGCGACGCCGCCGCCCCTGACGCCTGCACCGGAGGAGCACAATGTTGAGGCGACGCGGCAGCGACACCAGGAGCTAGAAGGGCGTAAGGATAGCCTTGCAGTGGCTCTGGAGGCAGCACTGCTGGCGGCGACAGCCGTGGCAACAGCCGCTGCGGCATCTGCCGAAAAGGGAAGGAAGCTCGCAGCTGTTGGTGATGCAACTACCACAGATCCGGCCGTGGCGCGGATTGAGACGCTTGCGGTGGCCCATACGGACCCATCGTCCACGACTCAAATGGCAGTTTGCAACAATGCCAACGGTTCCGGGGCAACGTTGCGTGTGATGGGCACGGTCACGGAGTCGGTGGCTCCACCGGCTTCCGCCAGCATCGCGGCAGGTGCGGTTGACGCCAACAACGAGCTTGGAAATGCCCTCATTGACAGTGAGCCAAGCTCACCAGTCCAAACTCGGCACGTGCCGCTGTCAAGCGTTCACAGTAGCGAGGGCGTCAATGAGGCGCATGTGTCGGCAGCGCGAGCACCAGTTGTCAAACAGCCTGCAGCTGCTGCGTCGGATGTGCCCGCGCCGCCGGTTTCGCAATTGGCCCTCGCAACGGCGGCGGCGCTGGCAATGCGGGCGCGATCTGAGACGTCGCTCCAAGCGATTGCTGCTCCCGGCACAGTCGCCACTGGAACCTCGGCCCCGCTAGGCCTGGAGGGCATTCCAGGCGAGCAGCTGGCTGTGTCCGGACGTGCTGGGTTGCACAGCGGCCTTATCCTGGCCATGACGGCATCTGGCCCCGTGCATGTGCCGCTCGGTGGGGGAACTTCAATGTCTGCAGGCGGTGCTGTCGCCGCCAGCCCGTCTCCTTCGTATGCGTCGGCTTCAGCGGCCTCTGCGCCTCGTGATGCACGCGGCGTGGCGTTCACGCGGCTGCCCGCCTCAAACCCCTCCTCCGCGGCCAGTACGCCGCGGAAGATGTCTGCCTCCCTCTCCATGTCGGCTGCGCACTCGCTCGCGGCGGCCGCTGCAGCGGCCGCTGCTGCTGCCGGTGCCTCCTCGTCAGCTGGTGGCGCGCCGCCTGCGTTGCCTCATGTGAGCCAACAAAGTGCTTTGCTACGCGGCTATGCAAGCGCCGGCGGAGCGCCAGACATGCACCCGCGGCCTTCGTCGCCGCTGCGCCCGGTCGGCTCTGTGCGCAAGCACGGGCTCGCGCTGCCCCCTGGCGTCGACGGCCTAGCACTTTCCTCCACATCTCCAGCGTCGCCGCCAAATGTCGTCATGGCGTCTGCTGCTATGTTAGTAGACATGGCAGCTGGTATCACCCCGCCCGGCGCCAGCAGCTCGCGCCGGAGGTCATCACTGCTATCCGCCGGCGGCTCCGTTGAGCGGCCGCTTGTCCAGTCCTGTCCGGTGTCGGTGACTTCGCCGCAGGAGCCAGCTCAGGTGGATAACAGCGCGGGCGCGGAGGCGGATGCATTGTCGGCGATAAGGTACGCTCGGAGTCCAGTGGCTGCCCTGCTGTCAGCTGGCCTCATGCCGCAGCAGGAGCCGGAGGGGCAGCAGCACCAGGAGCGGCAGCAGCAGTGGCTGACAGAGCAGCAGGTGGAACCCGAGGCCACAAAAGCGCACGATGACGGCAGTGAGGGTGACTCACTGCAGACCCTGCTTCGCCGCATCGAAGCACTTCGGAGCGGCTCGGCCGCTGTGGTGGCCAATCCCAGTGCAAGCAGCGATGCACGCAGTGAGGCGGGTCCAGCTGCTGGCGCTGCCGCTGCACTGACGGCCCCTGGTAGCGCTGCGGCTGCGGCACAAAAGACGCACACTGGCAACCACAGCGCCGACACGCCTGTGCGTCTTGCAGATCGCAGTAGTGGCGTGGTCTCGAGCCCTGGTGCGGCTGAGCTGTCACTGGATGCCCTGGTGCGGCGCGCGGAGCTGGCCCGGGCAGCCGCCCTCATGGCTGCTATGGAGCCAGAAGTGCACTCCCCGCCGCCGCGGTCATCAGACGCCCTGCAACACGGCACTGCACCGGCGGCACTGACAGCTGCAAGGCACGCGAACGGCGTGTCCCCAAGCAGCAATGCGCCCACACCTCGGCACCAGGCCGCGGAGGCTGATACGGCGGTGGAGTCGCCTGCGCCCAGTGAGGCACAGCCATCAGCATACTCCATGCCGCGCCAAGGAGAGTTACCGTCACCAGGGCTGTGTGACATGCAGGGTGTTGTGGAGGCAGAGGCTACGGGTGTGCCGGAGCCCATGCGGTCGTCCTGGTCCCTGGCGGACTATGTCCCGTCAACAGGGGCGACACGAAGCCAGAGGTAACGATCAGGTCAAGTTCATGTGCGGATGCGCAGACGTCCCTATTCCAGATACGCGCCTGCTTACAGCCAGGAAGAGGGGCGTGAAGGTAGATGCACTCGATTACGTGATGCCCATCCGGGACCCAATCATTAGTACCATGCTTGTTCTGCAAAGCTTCTTACAGCAACATGATTACGCAGCCGCACAACAAGGATTCAGCAGGACACGCTGCGTGAGCGCGCGCGTGTGTGTGGCGGGAGGGTGCGAATTTCCAAACCCAAATATGGCGAACCGTGGAGGATGCGTCACTGCCAGGACTAATGAGCTGTATGCTGCTATACTGCGTGCGTGTACAGTACTGCCTATTGGACATGACGTACTTGAAATACGGCAACGTGCTTGACACAACCCTCACGCCTGTCAGGCTGAGGAGCATGGGACAAGGCCTGGCCGGATGGGTTGGCCGGCCAGTGTGCCAGAGAGACGCAGAGAGAAGCGTATACACTGACAGGGCAAAACCTACTGTGTTATCATTTAAGTGTGGAGGAACGAAGAGGTCTGCAGAGATTGGGACGAGTGGTATGATAGGGTGCCGTGTAATCTTTAGCTGGGCTCAGGGGCTAAGTTTGGCAGTGTATGTTTTGCAACCCGACATCAGGCTGACATCCACAAGAATGTCGGGAGGAATGGGCTCTGCTGATGCCAGACGCGAGCCTTGGGCGCAGCGGGCGACAGGGGTGCCTAACAGTGACGAAGCAATGCAGTCGCCGCGGGCCAGGGGCACCCCTGCGGCCCTGCCCTTTACCCTGTCCCATCGCACCCCTGCGGCCCTGCCGCGTGCCAAATGGCCAGTGAGCAAGGAGAGTGGGCTGTACGGCACAGGGCCAGCGCATACTTGGAAGCCATGTGGCAAGCAACTGAGCATGGGAACTTTACATGCTGGGGCGTGCGGGGCCAAAGTAAGTGTATTGTATGTAATGGTGCAGGTCCGGCTAACCCTCAACTAACTCGTGTACGGCACTCCACTTCAGCCGTACAGGAGTTTGCGTGAAAGTCGGCAGCTGCGCGGGGTGAAACAGGTAGTTGTACGGCGGCCCGGCTCGGAAGCTACCTGACTGTAGTGACGCACTCGAGTCGTTGGCGCTAGTCGGCAGGCGCGCGAGTGGGAGCTGGTAGTTGAGCGCGCACGCGTGTGGGAAGCTGCGACTGAGCACGGCGGAGATCGGCGGAGACCGGCGTTGGCGCAGCGCGCAACTGCGCAAGTGGGACTGTGGGAGTGTGTAGTCGTGCGCGCGCCGTGTGGGAAGCTGCGTGTAAACTCAGAGACACGCATGGGGCTGACCCTGTTTCGATAAGCTGACTCTGGGCGCACACGGGTTCACACGGTTGACACTGGGACCCAAGCGCGGTGGGGGCGACGCCAGGCGCCCCTCCGCGTTGACACTGGGACATCCACACGGCGGGACTCGCTGGAGTGTGTGATGGGACAGTGGTAAGGCAAGTTGGAGTCCCAGACGGGGGCTGGGGGCACGCGCGGGCAGGGCGAAGGTGCGGTTCGCGCGGGCGGGGGCATTCTGCTGTTACAAGGGAGGTGGTGGAGCTCTCATGGGAGCAAGGCACTGCTCAACCCCATCTCCAACCACAAGACTAGAGAGATAGCCCATAATTCCCTTGCGGGGAAACCGCCTTTCTTGCCACCTCGACATGAACGATAAGTGTGTGAGGTTTTCCGGAACCATGCATGTGTTTGATAACGGGAGAAGGAGCGCAATGCTGCGGTAACTGGCAACCCGCGGCCGTGCGCTCCTTGCGCCGAGCTCACCCGGCGCTGGTGCCCCATGCCTCGCAGGCGGGTGCGGGTACGTGTGGCCTCCCCCGAGGTGCATGGGCGGATAGGGGCGACGGCTCGCTCGGGCCCGGGCCTGGTCTCCGTCATGCTCTACCTACTCAGTGCGCGCTCAACTGCCAGCTCCCACTCGCGCGCCTGCCGACTAGCGCCAACGACTCGTGTGCGTCACTACAGTCAGGTAGCTTCCGAGCCGGGCCGCCGTACAAGTACCTGTTCACTCTCGCGCAGCTGCCGACTCCCACGCAAACTCCTGTACGGCTGAGGGGGGTTGAAAATACCAAACCGGGGGGCTGCCGTACACAAGTTGAGGGTCAGTCGGACCTGCACCAGAACATACAAAATACTGTTTTTGGCCAACACCGAGTGCTGCGCCCGCCGGCGGGGGCGTATGGATGCGAATTACAATTGAAGGGACAGTCCGACAAGCGGGGGCACACCGTACCCACGCCGCGAGGGACCGTCTCCGGCCCAGAGAGAAACACCCACCCCCTGGTTGACTGCCGACCTTCATAGCGTTACGCGCATGAGTCGAAGCCAAGCCGAAGCCCGCCAAAGGCGTATGGGCACCCACACCCAGGGGCAGCGTGTCGTGTGACTTGCGTCGGGCCGCAGCTCAGGTTCACCTGCTCCGCTACTTGTTCTTCATACATATTATTGGAAAACGTTTCAAGTCATGCAGGCCAAGGTTACTGTGTCACGCGGGGTCAAGATCTCAAAGAGATCGAGCGCCGATGCAAGCGCTTTGGGAGCCCGGCCAAAGTCATCTGCACGAGCAATAATACGCATTCCCCAACACTCGTAGGACACTTTCCAGTCACACCCAAACCCAACAAAATGGCCGTCGCTATGCGCTCCGCTGCCATGCCCTCGCTGGCCTCGCGCCCGCGCGTCTCCAGCCGCCGCTCCGTGGTGGTGCGCGCTGAGGCCAGGTGGGCCTATTTCATATTGGTGGTGACCAGCGTCTTCTTGGATCCTCATGTCACTTTCCTTGCATCCTGACAATCAGACTTGGACCCAGCTGACTCGCTCTTCTTGTCGGCCATCGCAGCAACAAGTCGTTCCCCCGCGACTGGGTGAAGACTGACCCCCTGGTCCCCGTCCTGGGCTTCGCTGGGTGAGTCCAAGTCGACGCGGTTGCGAGGGTGCAGAGAGAGGAGGTTTCGGGACCAAGCAGCCAGGCTGGAGCATCGCTGTGGAAATGGAACTGCTTGCTTTGTCCAGCAGCGACGCAATCTAGAATACAGGCACACGTAGACGGCAAGTGCCACATGGCTAATTCAGCTGGTGGCGCCCGGAGCCTATGCTGGCACTGTTTTTTTGTGACACATGGGACGTATGAGGCACCTGATCGTGCGTAGCCTGGGCCCAGCAGCCTAGTTCTGGAGTGTGCACCCAACAATTGTGCACACGCCGATCGCACGACTTTGAGCTGCCAGGGTGCATGTGATGTCAAAGATTGTGCCCAGTGAAAATGCGGAATTTATGAAGACGAGCAACTCGACATGGTGTTCAGTGCACGGTTTGGCTAACAGACCCTCCAACCCCGCTGGTGCCCTGCTCACAGCTGGACCATCCCCGCCAACATCGGCGTGTCTGCCTTCGGCGGCCAGTCCCTGTTCGGCCTCTTCACCCAGTCTATCGGCGAGAACCTGGCCCACTTCCCCACCGGCCCCGCTCTGGACGACAAGTTCTGGTGAGCGCCATGTCTGAGCGGGCGCGAGGTGGGAACTGATCTTTCGCCTCTTGGCGTGAGATGGGGCTGGGCTCACTGGGCTCTAACGCGCAAAGGCTCACCGTACTAGTGGTACTACCGTCAGACCGTGTTCTCAAATGTTCTGATCATAACATCGCCCTCTGTCTCCTGCGGTGCACGTGTACACAGGCTGTACCTGATCACCTACCACCTGGGTCTGTTCCTGACCATCACCCTGGGCCAGATCGGCGTGCAGGGCCGCAAGCAGGGCTACTGGTAAATTACGAGCCCTCGTGGCTTGACGCCCTTGTCTCTAGCTGATGCGCATCCGCCGTGTGAAGTACGTGGCAGCGCAGAGGAGGAGACGGGCAACAGCAGTTGAGGAGTGGTAGGCGTACCGGCAGCAGCTTTGCTCTCATGCGCACTGCTTGGTGCTGAGGCGCCGCACCCTGGAGCCAAGCGGTCGTACTTTGTGGGCACGCGTCCGTGTGCGTATGCGTGAGGCATGGTGGTTCTAGAGTGTTGGGAATCGCTGCAATTGGAGGCGTAGGGGACATAAGCTGTATCCTCGTCTGCTTGTTGTAGCGGCGGAAGCGGTCCCCTGCGCACCTACGTGACTGGAGGGTTGCGGAGGCGCCGCTGCGTTCGCGTGTGGATTCCAGTGAAGCTGAGAGCATCACTGGATCCAAAAGTTTTGGAGAAGAGACACAAACCTGTACTTAGAAGCCCGCTTGAAGGGGGCCTTGTCATCTTGAGGCGTGGCTTTCCATGTACTATCATATCGCTGTAAAAAAAACCGTTCTTGCTGTCACGTCCACAACGCGTTCAAGCCGAAATACCAAAATAATGCGAGGGCGCCGGGAAGGGATCTCCTAACCTGTAATTAAAGCAGTTGGGGCAAGGTTGGCGATTATGGCACGCGCCAATCCGCTGCGGCAAAAGAGGTGTGGACTGTGGCACGGACTGTGGCGACACCGTGTGTCTTCGTGAGCAGTCATGTCTTCGTGAGCAGTCGAAGATCAAAAGGGAGCGTCGGGGGGGGGGTTTAATTTCGACTGGGAAAGGCCCCATGTTCTAAAACGAAAGAGCTTGACGAGAGGACTCCAAATCCACTTTCAGAGTTTCAATCAGGCTAGAAATTGCAAAGTTATGGGCCCTCAAAGTTCAGGGTCGGTCGTCGGGGTTGGGGGTCCCCAAGGTTTCGTCACGCGGATGTGGTTGGGACTGCCAGATTTCGTCTCCGCGCCCTAAACGCCCCTCTAAACGCTCCGCCCTTTAGCACAAGCACTAGCACACATTAGCACGCACATACTAAAGCAGTTGCAGAACGTTTGGCCTCTGGAAAGCGGCCGCATGTCCGTCCACATCGGCATCGTAGTAGCGTAGAGCCCCACTCGAGCGTCTCTCACTGATGTCATGGAGACTATGCGAACTGATGCTAACTTGTAACGGCCAAGGCTTGGTGTGGGTCATGGCGACAAGGCTGCCGCCGGCCATCGAGCGTGACATGAATCCCGGGATTCTTCACTTGATCCCGGGAGAAAGTCGACCAATCTCTTCCGGCACACAATCCCAAACATCATATGTACAGCGCAATTGTAAGCTTACGCGCACGCCCCAGTAGTCTGACAGAAGGGTCGGTGGTTGGCCATGGACACATGGACATGTGCGGCATGGCTGCCAGTCAAGTTGTGCCTCCAGCTGAACCGGAGGTATACAATTGTAGAGCTCGCCAGGGGGGGGGGGTAGTTTCGACTGGGAAAGGCCCCATGTTCTAAAACGAAAGAGCTTGACGCGAGGACTCCAAATCCACTTTCAGAGTTTCAATCAGGGTAGTAATTGCAAAGTTATGGGCCCTCAAAGTTCAGGGTCGGTCGTCGGGGTTGGGGGTCCGCAAGGTTTCGTCACGCGGATGTGGTTGGGACTGCCAGATTTCGTCTCTGCGCCCTATACGCCCCTCTAAACGCTCCGCCCATTAGCACAAGCACTAGCACACATTAGCATACACATACTAAAGCATTTGCAGAACGTTTGGCCTCTGGAAAGCGGCCGCATGTCCGTCCACATCGGCATCGTAGTAGCGTAGAGCCCCACTGGAGCGTCTCTCACTGGTGTCATGGAGACTATGCGAACTGATGCTAACTTGTAACGGCCAAGGCTTGGTGTGGGTCATGGCGACAAGGCTGCCGCCGGCCATCGAGCGTGACGTGAATCCCGGGATTCTTCACTTGATCCCGGGAGAAAGTCGACCAATCTCTTCCGGCACACAGTCCCAAACATCATATGTACAGCGCAATTGTAACCTTAAGCGCACGCCCCGGTAGTCTGACAGAAGGGTCGGTGGTCGGCCATGGACACATGGACATGTGTGGCATGGCTGCCAGTCAAGTTGTGCCTCCAGCTGAATCGGAGGTATACAATTGTAGAGCTCGCCGAGAGCAGTCGATTGACACCGACATGGCTAAAAACCAAAGGGTTTTGAGGGAGTTTTGAGGGAGTTTTGGTGGTGGGGGTCGGTCGGTCGGTCCGGAGGGGGGGTCGGGAGGTTTTGGGACATGGGGTCTGGAGGTTTAGTTCGTACCCCCCCCCTGAGCTCGCCGAGAGCAGTCGATTGACACCGACCTGGCTAAAAACCAAAGGGTTTTGAGGGGGTTTTGAGGGGTTGGTGGTGGGGGTCGGTCGGTCGGTCTGGAGGGGGGGTCGGGAGGTTTTGGGACATGGGGGCTGGAGGTTTGGTTCGTACCCCCCCCCTGGGCGCGTCACCATTTAGCAGTGCCTCGCACGCGCAACAACTACCTTCACCGCTGGCCGGGACCCAAGGCCGGAACGCGACGGAGTAGAAAAGCACCACACTCAAGCGGACTAAAGCCACAGCGCGCCTAGCACTCAGGCCGTCATCCCAAATTCCGCCGCCGAATCCGTTCGCTTCTTCGCGCTGCCGCCATAGCATGCTATCACAGCGTATCTAGATATACGTTGTGCGTACTCCTCTGCCGCGCAGATATGCGCCTCGACCTGCCCCACTACAACATGAACATGAACCAGGCAGTGCCGCCTTCCCAATAAAAGAATGCAAGCCCACCCCATTAGCATAATGATGAACACACTGCATCACACCCAAGCACTGTCACTCCAACGAACGCATTTGCATGCATGCGTTCTTCGGCGTTCGTCGGCCGGTCAGCCGTACTCCCCGGCGTGTTGCTGTCTACCGTATCTCTCGCGTCAGCCCTAGCGACGGCCCCGGGATGAAGGGCTGGCAGCATTGCCCGCTGCCACCCCCGCTCCCGCTCCCACAGCCGCCGTCATACCCACAGCCATTGGCGGGTGCGGTCCCCCCTTGAACCCGCTGAACCCGCCCGGCGATGACAGCCGCAGCTGGGGCAGGTGCGTGTGCTCTCCCCACCCACTGGGACTGCCATGCCCGGTGTTAGGGGAGCCGCCATCAGGGGCCATAGCCTCCGCCAATAGCGTTGCAGAAATGGCCGGCGGTGGCGCCCGTCGTCGCCGCGCTGTCATTGCCGCCGCCGCGGAGGCCGCGTTGGGCTGCGGCCGGCGCGCGAACTGTCTTGAGGGCGATGTGCTGGTAATGACGACAGTGCCTACGCCAGAGAAGACGGGCGGCGCTTGCACGCATACGGCGCCGCCGGGCCGCCTCGCAAGACGGGCACCCTGCCGGCTGAAGCCAAGCGCAGCTTCCGCCGCCGCCCGGCGCGCAGCCGCCACCGCGACAGCCGCTGCTTCTGTCGCCGGTACGGTTGCCTGCCCCGCATCGTGTTCGTCCTCATCCGCATCCTCGTAGATACCAATGCCCTCATCCACCTCGCCACCATCTCCACCCGCCACGACCGCCGCCGCGTCGTACCGTAGCCTCTGCAGCAGCTGGTCGGTGTGGGCCCGCCGCACCGCCTCTCGGGCCGCCTGCCGCTCCTCCTTGTGTTGCTGCTGCAGAGCCGCGTGCTTCGTCAGCAGCTGCTGCGCGTCCGGCAGGTGGAGCGCATGCGGCACAGCGGCGGCGGAGCTAGAGGCGCCGACGCCGGCGCACCCGCCGCCGCCTGGAGATGCGGGTGCGGAGGCGTGGCCGGGCAAAAGGCGGTGTGTGGGCGGCGGCACCTCAAGCCCAGCAGGCGGGCTGTGAAGGCCCCGGCTGGCTGCTTCCACCGCGGCAGCAGCGGCAGAGGCGGCCGCGGCGGCGTGGGCCCGGGCGCCGCCGGCTCCTGGCACTGCTTTGAAGAGCCGCTTCGTGTGGCGCATCAGCAAAGATGCGGCCTTGGCCTGCGGTGTGTTACATGGATCGGCCTTCAAATCATCGCCCGAAGATGCGCGTCGTGGATGCGCGCGCTTGTAACGACGAGTAAGGTAATGCCGCGTGGCACAAACACCGTGACCGTGGATGAGAGGCTGTACCCGTGCCGGCAATCAATGCACCCAACACGTACGGGCGAACGCACCTGCCAGTAGTCCGGATTCTCGGCCGCCGGGTCGATCTGGTACATGCTCCACCGCCGGTACCGCGTCATACCCGCGCCGTAAGAAGAGTTGTACGATAGCGCGGCCGCCGCCGCCGCGTTGGCGGCGGTGCTAGCCGCCGCCGTGGCGGCGCCGCTCCCAGGCTGCTTCAGCGGCACCGCCGCCGCGGCGAGCGAGGAGGCTGACGGTCCGTCGCCGAGCAACTCCGAAGCCGTGGCAGCGGACGCAATCGGCGATAACAGTTCGCCATCACCGGCGGTTGCGCCGTCAATGGAGGCGTCAACGCTGGGGACCAAGGTGCCGGCACCGCCAGCGCGCCGGCGGCTGCGGCTGCGACGCCGGCCGGCGCCGCGGAGGGGCGGCGGCGGTGGAAGCGCGGCCGGGCCCGAGGCCGCGGCGGCAGCGGCTGCGACGCGGGGCTCTGGGAGGCCGTAGCGCTGGAGCAAATAGGCGGGCGCGGTGCGGCGGGCGCCAATGAGGGCGCGCTTGAAGGCTCGGGTGTCGGGGCGCCGGATCTGTGTGCGTTAATGGGGCACCCTGTTGGTGAGGTGAGCGGAAGAGCTGCAATGGTATTTGTGCAACTTGGAACATAACAAGCACTGCTTCAAGTGACTTGCTTTGCCACCATACGCACCGTTGGGACGGGCGGTATGATGGGGCCGGGGAAGGGTCGCCGGCCGATGGTATCAGCGCCAGGGTACGCGACGGCGGCGTCCTGGTCTTCGTCCTCGTCTGAGTCCTCCACCGTCAGGCCCACCTGTCAGACAAGAAACGAGCCATGCACGAAAGTGTAAACTGGGATGTATACAGACCCGATCCAGGCTTTCCACCAGTGACTGGAGCCTTGCACGCCAGCTGGCTGCACACAGTCATCACAGAATCCGTGCGTCTGTACTCTGCTTCCTCGTGGCTTACAGGCGGGTGATGTACATGACTGACGGGGTGTTAAACAGGCAAGGATGCCCGCCCTTACCTCTGTGAGCTTGAACACGGGGTTTTCCACGGGCACATCAGCGGCATCACCGGGCGCCGCCGGGACCTCGCCGCCCGCTGCAGCGTGCTGGGAATAGATGCTCTGCAGCAAATGGGTAAAGGGCGCGGTGAGCTACAGGAAACGCCTGACATCTGCCATAACAAGCAGCTATACAGTCTTGTGATCAGGTCACTACGCGACCAGAACCTACATGCAGCACAGAGGCGCCGGCGTTCAGCTTTTGGTACACGGACGCGCCCGCGTCACCGCCAGCGCCGTTGCCGTCCGTGGCACCTTCCGCCTCCGCCTCCGCCGCGCCCGCGTTTGCCGCGACCACAGCCTCCTCCTCCGCAGCCGCAAGACCCACATCTGGCTGCGTCAGCGCTTTCCTAGAAACTGGTGAGGGCTGCAACTTGAACTTCCCAGACTTGGATCCTGTCTGCCCGGTCTGCGGCACCTCGTTATCGGTCTGGTCGCCCACGTCCGACTCGCGCTGGCGCATGGTCTGGTAGTAGGCGTGCTTCTGGTACAGGTGTCTGGGGCTTGTGGCGCGACTGATGCTGGCCAGCGCCATGGATGCGGTCTGGGCCAGACCATTGGAGCCGCCATCGCCCGTGGTGTCGCTGGTGGCGGCGGCCTCGCCCACATTGGTACGGACAAGCTTCGCCAGAGCTGCGGCGGCCTCGCGAGTCAGCCTGTGGGTGCGGGTGCGGATGCAGGCATGAGTCGGAGCCAGGTGCGTACTGTAACTTGTCCTTCTGCACACTGCAGCCGCTTTCATTGATACATAACAATGGCAATGTTCTCACCCCAGCTCCTCCGCCAGGGCCTTGGGCTTGTACAGCATGTCGACGTACTTGCTGCGCGCCTTGCCGCCCTGCACCAGCACAAGAGTAGCAGTGTCACGAAAGCAAGTAATACAAAGTAGGATGCAGGAGAGGAGGGTCGGGACAGGGAGCAGGGAGGCAACATGCGCGACAACCCCTTGGACATGGCGTCTCCCCGATTTGCCGATCTCAACTTCTCATCCACAGGGCGGGCCGCCACGCCCCACTCACCGCCAACACGTCCTCAAGCACGCGCTGCCGCTTGAGCCGTGCAATCATTGCGCCAAACGGCAGCCGCTTGCCTGTGAGTGAGCGGGCGTGCAGTGCAGGTGATCGAGGTGAGGGGCACGGCAGCGACTACCAATGTCAATTCACATTACGAGGTTGGCCTGACCCGAGCCTGAAGTAATAGTGGCATAAATGCATGCTCCGCTCACCTGACGGCAATATATAGTCGCCGTTGATCAGGTTCTTGCCCGCCGCAAACTCCTGCGAGCATGTGCGGGAGCCGTATAATTTTAGATTTCCTATACGTAATTACGTAGCGTATGGCGTAAAATACGTATAACCGTACAAGTACGCGCCCTTTCATGAAACCCTTGATGGGCCATAACGTTTGCTGTACGGATCCAAATTAAATTCTGAAAGCATGGAGACGTTCCTTATTGTGTATGTGTCCTGCTGTGTTAGTGGCAGAAGACGCGGCGAAGGTTTGCGGGCTGTCGTGCACGTTTTTATGTGTTTTGGGACTAGGGCAAGGGTGGGGCACACGCACTCAGCACCCCACAAACCCCGCCCACAAGCGCACGTGCCTCCCTTCATCGTCATAAACTCCTATGCCTGGTGCTAAACATCCCCAAAATCCCAGCAAACTCCCAGCAACCATCCAGTGCCGCCCACCCATTTGCAGTTGCTCTGGGCTACCTCCGGGCTAACGGTGCCTACTAACGATTGTATTAGATGAGTTTATGTGAAAAGAGTTCCGTGAGTTCCGTGTGTTCCGCGTGTGGCTTGCATGGGGCGCGCGTGTGTGTTTGAACTGCCTCAACCGAAAACGCCTGCTGCCCCCTCGGTCTGCCCGACCCGGCGTATATGTACCGTATTTCCAAGCGTAAACGCCTAGAATTTTAATACGTATTTACGCTACAAAATACGTATAGGTATAAGACGCGTATGCGTACACCTGCCATCCCTACGCACAAAGACAACGTTGATCAGCACTGTAGCTCCTGTAGCATACACATGGTAGCTCACATGCGCAGCGCAGTTGGGGCACGGTGCCGCGGCATGATGTGCGATATGTCTGCTAGGGCGAACGTCGTATCAGACAGTGGGACATACACCGCCATCCCAGCAACCCCGCCCGCACCTCCGACCTGGGCCTCGCCGCTCTCACCTTCAACAGAAAAGACTGGAACTCAGCCCAGGTCACGGAGCCGTCGTGGTTGACGTCAATGATCCGCACCAACTCACGGATGTCGGACTCGTCACAAGGCACGCCTGCAGCCTGCAAAGCGATGGGTGATAAGATCTGAAGCTGCGGGTGCGAGTGGGCATGCCGTGCGAGATGCACCGCCTGAGACATGGGCACGACGCCCAGAGATGCAGTCAGTGGATACATCGCTGGATCCTGCATCCCTCCCGGCAGCCCCTTCGGCCCAAACCCGACCCCAACAGCACCCACCGACAGCGCCGCCGCCAGCTCGTGGGCCTCCAGTGCGCCGCTGCTGTCATCATCTACAAGCGAGAACCACTGCTCCACCATCTGCGGTGCGCCATACAGGACTACTGAATAGTACAACGCTTCAAGGAAACCTGGCGAGGGCAAGCGAGGCCCGAGTACAATGACGTATAATCACTCAAGTTTGCGTTCCTATCAACACAGCGCTCGACCATGCTGGCAATGCAGCTGCTGCCAGCACCGCGCTTACCTTGGTGACAGCCGGCGCCAGGCGGCGGCGTGGTGGCGCGGCGCCGTGCGCTCTTGCCCAGTCCTCTGCCTGGCGCTGAAACAGCAGCTGGGCACGCGCCTGCACTTGCGGTGCACATGGCGGGTATATTTGGGGTCGCTGTGCAGGTCACAGTGTGCCGGCACCTCTGCAGGCCGACTGATGAGGATTTGCACTGAGGGCGCGCACAGGCAGCTTGTGGCTGACCGCATGGCCTGGGCCATCACCATTCGGAAGGCAGAAGTGCCCAGACCGCGCCTCACCTTATCCTGCGCGCGACGAGACGCAGTCGAAGGAGCCCCCGCCTCCTCGCCTTGCTCCCCGTCCCCCGTCCACCTAGGACCGGCAGCGCCACCTCCGTCACCTAAAACTGCACCGTCGCCTGCGGCTGCAGTTGCGGCTGCGGCACGACGTTTCTCGCGCTCCTCGGCCGCGCGCTTCCTGGCGTTCTCCATCACATGAGCCTGTAGCAAGAGAATGGCAGCAGCAGCATTGCACGTGTAACGAGTCGCGTTGGCCGATGTAATAATCCCTTGCAGTCCGTACCATAACCACAAACACCAAAGGGTTTCCAAACAATACCGCAACTCACCAGCAAGGGGTCATCTGCAGCGGCGAGCATCAATGACGCTAGCGCTGTGGCCTGCACCCCACTAGCTGTGGCGCCGCTGCTACCACCAGCAGCCAAGCCTTCGTCGCCCCCCACCGTCGAGTTCCGCCGGGACGGCCCTGAAGCAGCGCCAGCGCCGGTGCTGGCGCCGCCTGCAGTGGTGTGCTGACTGCCTACACCATTCTTGGTATGGGGTGAAGGCAGTGTAGGTTTGGGCACGCCCACCCGGCTGCTGAGCGGTGTGATGAAGGACTTGGTCGTGCGCAGCGGACGCGCGGCGGCGTCGGCCCCTAGGAGCTCTGGGTGCCCGCCCCACAGGCTGGCATCCAGGTGCGCGGCATCGCCCGCGGACAAATCCGCATCCGAGCCCGAGCTTGCGCCCGAGTCTGAGTACAGCGCTGATGTGGATTTGCCCCGCTCCCAAAGCCCGCCAGCGCCTGCTGTTCTGCCTCGCGGCACAGGCCGCGCAGATTTGGACCTCGGCACCCGCGTCACAGGTGCGCCGGTGAGTGCGCTCTTGGCGCCCAATGGCACCAGATCCAAATCTGGGGTGTGGTCGAGATCCAGCGCCACGGCGGGTATGCGGTGCCAACTCTCACCAGCCCTGTCCTTGATCGCGTCAGGCCCCAGCACGTCTCGCACGCTCGGCACGGCACTGCGCGCACGTGACGCAAGCAGCTGCTCTACCCGCGCGCTAGCCGTGGACCGCTGGTACTCGGCCGGCCCCTCGGAGCCGTCATCGGGACCGGTGGCGACGCCGTCATGTGTTACGGCGCGGTCTCGCCCCGGCGCTGCGCTCATAATGCGAGCGCGGCGGCTGCTGAAGGCACCACCACCGCCACCGCCACCAGTACCAGTGCCGTCTGCGGTGACATCTCCAGTGCCCTTGCCACTGCCTGCGCCGTCTCCAGTGCAGGAGATAGCGCGGCTACTGCGGCTGCCCTTGAGCGCGGATAACCCCACCGCCGCTGCCGTGCTGGCGCCGCCACCACCGCTGCCGGCCTCCGGCTCACGCAGCCTAACGGAGCGTGCTGTCCTGGCAGTTTGCGGCGGCTGAGGATGCAGCAACTGCGGCCCATTCGTTTCGTGCCCCGTCCCTTGCACCGCAGTACCATTGACAAGGCAATGAGCCGCTGCTGAGCCGTCCGAGCCTCTGACGGCGCTGCCATCGCCGTCGCCGCTGCCGCCGTTGCCGCCGGCAGTCTCGGGCACGAAGCGCGCAGAGCAGTGCGTGACGGCGCCGCGGGGATGCACGCCTGCCACGTCAGCAGGTTGGGGGTGCGACTGCGCGCTGCCCTCGGTGTCCACGCCCATGTCGGTGCGAGCACTGCCTGGGGCACGGCTCATGACGACAGCTGCGTCCTTGCCACTGTTTGCTTTCCCAGCTATGCTCCTGTGGCTTTGCGCGCCCAACAGCACCGCTTGTGTGTGCTCCGGCTTGACGGTGACCTGTGCGCGCAAGTAACATACCAGTGCTTCAGGCCCTTCTTTTTGCGCGTGTTAAAGCACAAATGGGCACCGGCCCCGTTTGCGAGGTACAGTCGCTGGCATGCTACTGAACTGACGACCGACGCGGCCTGTACAGATTTCTCCCTTGTGTTGCATGTTCACGACTCGCCACGGCCGGCAGGTCCCCTCCCCACCTGGTAATGCCGAATGGCGCCGTGTGCATGGTGCGCCTTGTCCAGCCCGTGGATGGAGTGCGCGCTGCGCCACACCAGCGATGGTTGCTGCTGCTGTTGGTGCTGTTGCTGCAGCAGCGCCATTTTCGCAGCCGCCGTAGCTGCGTCTGTGCTGACAAGGGCATCCAGGCCTGCCGCATCACTGCTGCCCTGCGCATCGCCAGGCACTCCCGTAGTGCGCGAAGTCGACTGGGTTCCGGAGCCCGCACCCACATCAGCTGGTGCACATGGCTTTCTGGGAGCTGCTCCTGCGTCATGCCGGGTCAGCTCTCCAGGCAGGCTTCGCTCCGCCTCTGCCGCTGCCTCAGCCGCCCAGCATGCAGCCTCTGCAGCCAGCTCGTCATCGGAATTCTGCAGTTTGACCGCGCTTGCGGCTGAAGTGGTTCTCAACTCCTCTGCCGTTCGTGCCACGAGACCTGGCCGTGCTGCTGCCCCCTCCTGCTGCTCCTGCTGCGCGGACCCGGAATTGTTCTCGCGGGCGCCGTGTGTGTCATCGCTCCGGCCGCCTGCCGATGCCGGTTCGCCCTCCTCATCACCCTCGTCATCACCGTCGTGCGGGTGTGTGGGAGAGCCGGCGCCCCGCGCACTGTGGCTGGTGCTGGGCGGGCTGCTGTCTTGACTGCCGTGTAGCTGCAGCGCGCGGCGACTAGCGGCACGGCCCATGCTGCGGACCTGGCTGAAGCTGCGGTTGCGCGTGAGGCTGCGGCCTGGCGCGCGGCGCGCCGCGCTCTCACCGTCCGTGTCGGATGCAGCTGCTTGTGCGGCTGTTTGTGCGTCCTCATTACCCGCATCGTCAGCGTCAGGTTGTGGCCGCGGCTCCCCAAGGCTGACTCGTTTGGAGGGCGACTGCGGGGCTGGCAGATGTTCCCCAGCGGCAGCAATACCAGCTGCGCCCGCGCCACGACCTACCAACGCCGGCGGCACCTCCGCGAGTACATAAATACCGCCTACGCTGATGCGCCGCGCGCTGCTGGGAGCAGCGGCAGCCGCAGCGGGTGAGGACACCACGTCCTGCGCTGCCGGCGGCGCGTTTGCAACCTCCTGGGGCAGGGAGACGCGCATGCCTGTCTTTGAGGCGCGCGCAGCCAACTTGCCGACGGCTGCAGCTGTTCCATCGCCGGTGTCCGCAACGGCGTGGCTCAGGGCATGGCGAGAGGCCGCGCCAAGGGCAGCCGCTTTGGCCGCAACGGTGACCGCGCTGTCGCTGGGCACCTCCCGAGCAGGGGTGGCCATGGCCCGTCGAAGGTCTTAACACGCGAAACCGGCCCGCAAGCTCAATCCCTTCTGGAGCCACGAGCTAGAAGCTAGCTCATGGTGCGCAGCAGCGCGAAGCAAGGTGCAGACTGCCAATGGTGTCTATGAAGCAGCTCGTAAGAAGGCATGTAGTAGTGCCACGCATTTACATACGTTTTGGGTTGTATACGCTGTTTGGACAAGCTCGTCGCAAACTCCAAGCGCGCAACGGAGTGCGAAGGGTCGTCCAGCCTATTGCCAATGCACCAGCAACAGTAGGGTAGTGAAGAATAACGATTCAGGTCTCGAACATCAGCTACGTCAGAAAAATAGTATGCAATTTGGAAGCATTGAACTTGGCGCTTCACATGCCTCAAGGATTCGAGCAAGGCGATCACTATACTAATGTCTACATGTGGCCAGGGTGCAGGCGACTATGGAACTCATCTGGGAAGTGGGATGACCAGATTGTTTGGGACACCGACTCATCAGCTGCTTGACTAAGAAAACTGGGCATGTTGACCACACGCTATAACTTCTAGCTTCAAGAGAGTTCACACCTTCACTTGAGAACGCCGACATGTTGTGAGTCCTGAACAAGTTCCCAAGTGCTTGATTAATTAAGCCTTGCCAATCAAGTGGACAGCTCTTCAGTATTTATCGATAACACATCAGCCAGCTACCGCAGCAAGGCTTCCCTGCCTCGAACCTGAAGAGGCCGAAGAAACCATGGCCCGAACCGGTGCCAGCGCAAAGCGGAAGGGCCAACAGAGCGACATGATGGACAGAAATCTGCAGGCTCGGCGGAAGGCACACACAGATGTTGGGGCCGACCCGCCTGCGCCTCAGGAGCAGCCCTTCAACACGTTCTTGCGGCCTAGCGCTCCTGAAGGCCGCCCCAAGCGCGTTGCAGCAATGACCGCTACTGCAAAGATTGCTGCCATTTATGCCAGGCAACCACGGACACGCTCGCAACGCTGCGGACTTGCCACCAAGTCTGGGACGCCGCCAGCAGCATTGCCGCAGCGACTGGAGCAACCGGCTCGTGGCAAGAAGAGGACGCGAGTGGGCACCGCTGTGGTTGTGGCCCCAGAAGCGCCGGATCGTGACGAGGCCATGATTGAGGCGAACCCAGCAGGGCTGGAGCCTGCTGACCAGACACCAGAGCAGCCGCTTTCTGCAATGGCGCTGGAGGCACAGCAGGCGCAGCAGGAGACGCCAACAATCCCACGTATGGGAGCCGCGGAGGCAGTGGCTGCAACGGCGGCTGCAACTGTGCAGGACGTGGCGGCCACAGCGGCGGTGGCATCGGCGGCAGTGCTGGCGGAGGACGGGTGCCTGATGGCGGCTGCCGTGGAAAGGGCAGCAGTCGAGACGGCCCAGTCGGCAGGCCGGGCGGCGCCCGTAGCTGAGGCAGCTGCGGTTGCCCATGAGCTGCCGACACCGCCGCCTCGGGAGCAGCCCCAGTCGCCAAATGTGCAAGCAGCAATGCAGGAGCAGAAGCAGGAGCAGAAGCAGGCGCAGAAGCAGGCGCAGGAGAAGGAGCAGAAGCGGGAGCAGGAGAAGGAGCAGGACCAGGCACAGGCACAGGAGCAGGAGCAGGCGCAGGAGCAGACCCAGGAGCAGGAGCAGGACCAGGCACAGGAGCAGGAGCAGGCGCAGGAGCAGACCCAGGAGCAGGAGCAGGACCAGGCACAGGCACAGGAGCAGGAGCAGGAGCAGGAGCAGGCGCAGGAGCAGGCACAGGAACAGCCGCAGCCGCAGGCGCAGGCGCGGCACGCTGCCGGTGCAGGACCAGCTGCAGGTGCAGGCGCAGTCGTGGGCGCGCAAGCTACTGGCGAGGTTGCGGGCATAGCCGTGGCACCGCCGCCTGCCGCTGCCCCAGCACGTTCATGGGCTCCCCAGCTGCCCTGGACAGCGCTGCGGCAGCCTCAGGGCTACAGCCTAGTGGTGGACACGGAGACGACCGGCTTTCCGCGCAGGTGGGCCGGCGCGTGCACATGCGCATGGTTGAGTACCGCATGTCAAGCAATACATGCGCATGCCCATAACTCATGCTCATACCAGCATATGTGCGTCATGTAGGACCACGCGTAGGGACAGGGATGTCCTGCCAGCATCGAGGCTCTTTCATTCACGAGCAATGTTCGTCAGACCCGCTGGTAACATTGCAGAGCCTCTTACGCATGTGTCTGCAGGCTGCCGGGCACCCCTATGAACGGCTTCATCCGGGAGCAAGTGCCGTACACTGACCTTGAGGGATGGTCGACGGCCCGCATCGTGTCCATCGCGTGGCGGGTGCTGGCGCCCGATGGGAGGATGGAACTGCAGGAGCACGGCTACCGCATCGTGCGGCCGGTCGGGTTCGTGATTCCGGCTGACGCCGTGCAAATTCATGGCATCAGCACGCAACGTGCGACGCAGGTGCGTCGACGTTGTCCGAGACGGCACCATACGGCATCCCATGAGGGCGCAAGGAGTGACTGGGGAGGGGCATGCGATGCATTTAGGGCCCCGTCTGCTTCAACATTACTGCGGCTGAATTAAACTATTATCTGAGACGGCTGGGTCTGGTGCTTAGAGAGCACAAGGGAAGGAAACACGCAGGACTGTGATGCGATGCGGAGTGACGCTCGCGGTTACCTTTCGCCGACCTGCCGAGCCGATTTGCCACACTTACCCCATAACCTGTCATTCCCATTTACCGAATTGGGTCTGGTGTGTGTTCTATGTTCTGTGAATGCTCTATTTTCACTTTGTTGTTGCAGGAGGGCCTGCCACTGGACCAGGTCCTGGACGAGCTGATGAGCGCCATACAGGTGACTAAGCGTGTGTGCCCTGATCCCAGTGACGGCATCACTCTCATTGCTGGCCTGGTGCAGTGACGGTGGCATAGGGACTGCGATTTTGCTACACGGGACTTAGAACTTGTGTGTGTGTGTGTGTGTGTGTGTGTGTGTGTGTGTGTGTGTGTGTGTGTGTGTGTGTGTGTGTGTGTGTGTGTGTGTGTGTGTGTGTGTGTGTGTGTGTGTGTGTGTGTGTGTGTGTGTGTGTGTGTGTGTGTGTGTGTGTGTGTGTGTGTGTGTGTGACTACGGTTTCCACGGTTATTCTGCCAGATCAGTGTGTGTGTGTTAAAAAACGAAACGAAAGCCCGCCCAATGACGCGACGGAGTTACTTACCGATACCCACCATTTTACCGAGCGTCGCGTGACTGTCGTGACCCAGGTAGTCATACTTACCCGCGATAAGCCTGGAACCCCACGGGCGACCATTCGGCCTGACCCCGCGATGCACCTGTATGCGTCCATGCTCCGCACCCTGGGCGCGCTAAACAACGTTTACCCAGCACGCCTACTTCCCAGATTCCCGCCCGCTGGTCGTAGTCGAGCTCATTGAATTGCGTCGTGTGTGTGTGTGTGTGTGTGTGTGCCATGTATCCACCCTCGACGGAGTCGTGCCTTGTGCTTCCCTGCAGCGCTGGAACTGCGGCGTCATTGTGGCGCACAACCTCAAGTATGATCTCAACGTCATCCTCAGCGAGTTGTACAGGTATACGTTTGGGTGCGCGTGCGGGCGCATGTCAGGAGTTGGAGGCTAAAATGCAACAGCAACTTGCGCGCAAGTTAGGGGTGGTGAGGCCCTCCAGCACGCTGCTGATCGGGGTCTCAGCTCAGGACAGCTCAGGGTTAGGGGGACGGCGTGAGAGCCCCTGCATTCCCACCGGCTTCCTACAGGCGCAACCGGGCGCAGGACGTCGCCCGCCTGGAGCGGATGGAGGGCGTGTGCACCGCCAACTGCAGCAAGGTACGAATAGGCCAGCAGGCTGCGGTGATGCCGTTTGTCAAGTTTGTCAACGTGTCACAGCTTCCTACCATAATGTTACCTCCATTCGTGCCAGCTGCGGAGCTATTCTCCCACTTGCGTACGGACCTCCCATGCCAGCCTCGCGGGGTGCACTGCTCTCGTGCACACTTTTGACACCGCTTCCCCGCACTGCGGGCGCCATGCGTGGCTTTGGCCACTGCCGCGCATTCGCACAGTTCTACCTGGGCCGGTACCACAAGCAGGCGGAGCTGCTGAAGGCGCTGACGGACGAGGACATGCGTGTAGCCCACGACGCGGAGTGTGACGCGGAGGCCTGTGCCAAGTGCTACGTAGCTTTGCTTCAAGCTTAGGACACGCGCTGTTGCAGCAGATGCTCCGGTGCGCGTATCTTCCATCTACATTGTAGAAATTGGCCCCTTGTGTGAGCTGCGGGCGAGCTGCGTCATGGAGGGAATTGAGGCGGACTGATGAGGACGGCATGCACAGGCATGCAAGCAGGCCTAGCACTTGAGGAGCGGTCCAGTTCAGGATTTTCGCGCGCAATGCATGCTGGTTCCTTTTTACGCGCGATGAATGTCAATATGTGGCAATGCTTACATCGCATTATGCGCCCAGCAGAGGTGATGCCTGCTGATGCGCGCCCGCGGGACGTTTTCGTATGCAGGCAATATGTAGGCCGTTTGAAAGCCGTAGTTGCGTGTTAAATGTAATTGGTTGTACAGGCTGATACACACCGCTGTTATGGGGCGCGAACGAACGTTCTGCCGACCCGCTGCATGGGGACTGAGTGGTCGGTCAGCCGATATTGCGATTATAAGCACGACCCTAATGCGCATTTAAGCTCATTACGCCAGCGCCCACCTAGCGCTAGCTCACAAGCACACCACGCCCCAGCGCCTCGCTTGTAGGCGTTAGAATGGCGCTGCTCTCTCGTCGCGGCTTGTGCAACCGCGTGGGTGTGAGCGTGCGTGTGAAGCCTGTTGTTGCTGCGCGCAAGCTCACTGTCATGGTGAGCGGTCGTGCGCAGCAACTTACGCCATGGCTGGGTTCTCCGTCGTGGGGGCAGGCTGCTGTCTGAGCCATTCGACAAACTACTGCGTTTCAGTGCAAGAGCTATGTGTCAGAAGCGCGGCTGTTAAGTTGGTTGAGAGTTTTCCATCCTGACCACCGCCGCTTGACCTTGCCCTGCTATCGGCCGCCCTGCCCAGTCCTCCTCGGCCGCCCCGGCGCCCAAGACGGGCTTCCATACTGTGGAAGAGGCACTGCGCGATGAGGCGCTGGCCAAGTTCTTTGACGACGTGGCTGCGCTGAAGGTGACGCCCACCAGCGGTGGCGTCAACAACGTGGTGCAGGTGGGGCACGAGTATCACGACTGATGATGGCATGGCTGCAGCAGTTGGTTTGGGGTCGGGAGCAGCAGTAACACAGTCTACGGCTGCGGGATCGCGAATCACTGGGATAGATGTACTTGAAGTAGGGGTGGATGAGTAGAATGCCGCCGGCGCGGCAGGGATGGGCGCGGCAGTGGTAGGCATGGGGAGCAGCCGCATCCGGAGACGAACTACGCAAGGGACTTGCCTCGGTGGGAAGCGAATGCCAAGACCTTGTGTGCAAGTCAAATAAGGGGCCTCACTTGGTGTACCTGCTGTTGTTTCACTCCTACCCCCATACTGCCGTAGTATGTGGAGACCCCCGCTGGCAAGCGCTACATTCTGCGTGTGTACAACAACGGCAACAAGAGCGAGAAGGTCCGCTTCGAGGTGAGTGGACCGGCAAGCGAACAGGAGGGCGAGCGAGCGGGCGAACTCGTGGGCAGCTATGGGCCAGAATCGATGCAGTGCATAGTACGGTGCCACACATTCACCAACACACCTGCCCTGACGCCAAACAACCAAACGCATTCCCTGCCTACCGTACCCGCTGCTGCCCTCGCTTCCCCCCTCCGCCTTCACGCAGCACGAGATCCTGCGCCAGCTGTCCACCCAGACGCTGTCATTCGAGGTGCCCAAGACGCTCCCCTCCAAGGCCGGCCGCTCGCACGAGCTGCTCAGCAGTGGCACCGAGGCGTGCGTGTTCCACATCATTCCCGGCTCCCTGGCCAAGACCACCAGCCCCGAGGAGGTGCGGAAGCTGAGAGGAGCTGCGGGGGAGGTTGGGGAGGTTCGGCGCGAGGGTCGAAATGGTGGCAGAATCAAGGTTACGCCCAACGCCTGAGATGTAAACCCGTGCACACTCGGGCCAATGCAAGGTGCGTGCTGCCGATATGGAAGACAGCTGCACGTGCTGTCGCCATCAACATCCCTGTGCATAGGCCATTTTCTATAACTGCTCTTGTAAACTGTATCTGGCGGCCATCTGCAGGTGGGCCGCGCCACGGGTGAGCTTTGCAGCGCCATGGCTTCTGTGACCATGCCCACCGACATGACGCCGCCCATCGCGCCCTACTTCGAGCTGTTCAAGGTGTGTGCGCGGGCGCGGGCGTGTGCGTGCGCGCGCGTGTGTGTGTGTGTGTGTGTGTGTGTGTGTGTGTGTGTGTGTGTGTGTGTGTGTGTGTGTGTGTGTGTGTGTGTGTGTGTGTGTGTGTGTGTGTGTGTGTGTGTGTGTGTGTGTGTGTGTGTGTGTGTGTGTGTGTGTGTGTGTGTGTGTGTGTGTGTGTGTGTGTGTGTGTGTGTGTGTGTGTGTGTGTGTGTGTGTGTGTGTGTGTGTGTGTGTGTGTGTGTGTGTGTGTGTGTGTGTGTGTGTGTGTGTGTGTGTGTGTGTGTGTGTGTGTGTGTGTGTGTGTGTGTGTGTGTGTGTGTGTGTGTGAGGAGCGGTGGGGATGTGGTTTGGGGCCGCGATTAGGGCTGCTACTGCGACAGCAAATATGAATGTGGGAGTGGCTGGAGAACAGGCTTCTTGATGGCGGACAGAATGGAAAGGTGGTGAGTCCTTCCTGTGTTCCCATCAAATGATTGCATTTCCCTTTCATGCCCGTCCTCCACAGGTGCACCACGCCATCGGCGGCAACGCTGAGATTTTCTACAAGGAGGTGGCCACCAACCCCCAGTTCAACGCCTGCCGCGAGGTGGGTGATGCGTTGCGTTGGGCTTCGAGCGCCTCCGTGCTTTGGGCTGTGCTTTGGGATATGCAACAGAACAATGCAGAACGCATGCCACTGTTAAATAGCTATGAGCTGACGTTATTATGCCAAGGCGCAGCTGGCCGTTTCTGCTACGGAATAATACCCAAGCCCAAACCTATCTCGCTGCTTTGGGGCCTTCCATGAGTTCCATCCTACATCGTCCGGTCCCGACTTACTTCCCGTTCTTCAATTCATTGCTTCATCTTGCATATTCGGCTACTCCTTCATCATGCAGTCCATTGACTTCCTTGTGGGCGAGATCCGCAAGATTGAGGCCAAGCTGGCCGAGTACCTCAAGGAGGGCCTGCCCATGCAGGTGGGCACTGGGCGGGTCGGCTGGGGGGGGGGGGGGACTGGCCGGGTTGCTGGTAGGGGACAGTGATGCAGTTGGCAAGGCTGATGGAGGCTAGAGCACAGAAGCGCGTGGTAAGGGTTGTAACGACTGGGCTGACTGAAACATGAGAGCGTACCGTACTGTCTGAACACTCACATTGCCGCCACCAATCGCATACAACGCCGCGCTCCCCCGCCGCTGCTCGCCGTGCAGATGATTCACGGTGACCTGCACTACGACAACGTGATGGTGGTGGGTGATGACGTCAGCGGCCTGCTGGACTTCGAGTTCTGCGCCTACGACTGGCGCGCCATGGAGCTGGCGGTGGCGCTGTCCAAGTGGGTGTGTGCGCGAGAGAGCATTACGGGACACAACGGGGCAGGGTGGGGGCACGTGGGGCTCTCCAGCATGGAGTGGGGGAGCGGTGCGGTGTTTGCTTTAAGTGGTGGCGTAAGCACTAGAGAGCGGTCTAGTCCTCATGTGACATTGCATGACAGAGCCGCTGGAGGTGACCGCCCGCACACCAACCCACGCTGCCTGGCCCTTCCCTGCCGCTGCCGTCTGCCCTGTCTAGGTACGTGTCTGAGGACGAGCCCCTGCCGCTGGTGGAGCGCTTCGTGAGTGGCTACTGCCAGAAGGGCGTGCTGACCGAATCCGAGATCGCCGCCATCCCCGACCTCATCAACCTGCGCATCTTCTCCAACGCCGTCTACTTCACCGTAAGCAGGGCGCCGAGCGCACGGCTGGGACCGCGGGGAAGGGGGGGGGGCGGCAAGCCGCGAGTGGGGACGTGCGTATTGTGTGCGTCAGGCCGTTGCGAAAGGCGGATTCGTCAGGGCTGTGGCAGCGCTATGGTGCAGCTTCCCTGGCAACCTCCGGACGGGCAACATGTGTCACCGTACAGGATGCAACAACCATTACCTCAATAGCTATCTTCACTCTTACCTTCCTCAAATTGCAGGGCCGTGCCATTGCCGGCGAGGATACTCTAGAGTCCCTCACCAGCCGCGCCGGCGCCTACGCCAAGCGCGTGCGTTGGGTGAACGCCAACCGCGACGCCCTGGCGAACTGCATCCGCACCAAGATGGCGGCGCTGGTGGCGGCGTGAGCACAGTGGTGACGTTGTTGGTTTGCGTGCTGGTGTATGTGTTTGGAGGCGGCTCCTTCAGCTGGCGGGCTGCAGGAAGCTGGCCGGTTGCGGGCGCGGCTGTAGCGCTGGAGTGCAGGCGTGAGAGCAGTGCGTTTGAGGGCACGTCAAACAGCGTGTTGAGAGTTTTGGAGGGTGAGAGATGGCGGGCAGGATGAGCGATGGGTTTGGTCGAGGGACACACCAAGCGCGTAGCAACGGTGCGGCGCAGGCACTTGTCGTGACAGGACAGCAACGAAGCACGTCCAGCACTGTCAGCAGTCGCGGGTATCGTAGTGCTTTACTGTAGACAAATGAAGAGCGTGAGCAGAGTTGGGAAGTAGTAGAGCGGATCGTAATCAACATGCAGGAGGGTAGAGAGCTGACTTGAAAAGAGCGAATCGCCTGTCGGAGCAGCCGAAGGGCTTGAGGGCGGTCGGGGCACCAATCACCCCAGATCACACGCCTCTTGGGAAGACATCGAGAATCCAATTGATTCGTCACGTGAGCGAGAGGCGGTAAGGAAGAGACGAGCTAATTTTATCGATGAGTGGGGTAAGTTTGACCACGCTGAACGCGGGCGAGTGAGATATGCGGGAGATGACGCACACAGGTTTTAATAGCAAGGCACCCGACATTCCTTGCGGCCTGGCTGCACCAAGGGTGGTTATCTCGTCATCAGGGCCTACTCGCGGGGCCTACTGCTTGGTTTACAGCAGCCCCTGGGTTGCCTGCCACTGGCCTTTCCGGTCGGACCACAGTACCATGCAAACACTCCAGTGCTCCAATCGTCAAACCTACGCTCAACACATTCACTGATTACGTTACACAAGCGTATCTTGATGAACACGGTAACCCCACGGCCTGAGGCCCAGAGCTACCCTACTGCACGCCTGCCACGTGCAGGTTGAGTGACAGCTACGCCCTGGCTCCATGCAACAGCTCTGGAACCAGGTTAAACAACAGCCAGGTGTTTCCTGGGGTCTGCCCTGAAGTATACTCTTGCACTCACATGGATACAACAACGAGAAGGCGAATGGATGCTTTGTCGTGTCCTCTGTGTAGAAACAGTGCCAGCAAGTTCAGACGAACAAAATGTGAGTAAATCTAGCCCATGCACACGCCATCCCGTCCGACTTGTTATGAAGAAAGAAGCAACAGCGAACTCCAGTCCCGTGTCTGAACCCACCACTCACAATTGCAGTTTAATCTCGCGCCTGGCATCCACTGTTCCGCGTCCTAATCCTCAAGCTGTAATGGCGCCGTCCGTAGATGAATGCATGCGGCCCCCCATGCACTGGCGTACAACGAAAAGCAAACAGAAGCCCAATCCGTAAAGGCATGTGGGCTTAGGTCACAGCATGTGCAATAGAGCCAAAGTGAGGACGTCGTCTCTCCCAGTGTGCATCCAAGCCACATGGGCCATCAAGCCATCGGCAAGCCTGGTTTCGGCTCAATGTCCGACCGTAGTGCGACAAATGAACTCAAACTGTCTGCCTGCACGGTACCGCGTATTGTCTCAACGGGATGAGGCACACCGCCCCTGGGTGCAACCACGGTACTCAAGAGGTGAAAGAGGTACTCAACACGCTGCTACCGGGAGGGCGGAGCGCTAGTATGATTTTTCTTCTGTCTCAATGGTTTTAAAGCAAGGAGCCTGGCCGTTAGCTCAGCCTACTTGCACAGCGTTGCAACTTGCCGCCCAAATCCGTGTAGGACAAAGATCGGGAGCACGCCCTTGCCCGGCTCCACCGCATCCACATCTGCAAGCCAGGACCCAAAACCACCCGCGCACCCGCCGCTTCATTCAGCGAGGCCGACGCCCTCGCCGCCTGCTCAATACAGGTGCTTGCGGCTGTCGCGATCAAACAGCGAGTGGCGCGAGGTCGAGGTGGACCCGATGCGCAGCCCGCGCTCGCTGCTGAGGCTGGTGAGCCGCACCACAGGCGGGCTCTGAAGCCGCGCGTTGAAGCCCACCGCCGCAGACCCCACGCCGCCACTGCTGCTCCAGGCCGGCATCGCCGCACTGCCCGGGCCGTTGCCGCCAGCCGGGCCTCCTCCGAACAGCCCAGCCAGCGTACCACCACCGCCACCACCGCCTACGGTGCTGCTGCCAAAGCGCTGGCTGGTGCCCCCCACGCCCAGGGGCGCGTAGATGGGGTTGGCGGAGGCGCCGCCGACCGGCAGCGACACGCCGCCTGCCGCCAGCGCGGTGCGCAATGTACCCACGTCGGCGTGCAACAGCCGCAGCGTGTCGCGCACGTCGTGCAGTTCGTCCACCAGCCGGCTCTCGGTCTGGTGGTGTGTGGAGTGGAGGGGCAGACAGAGAGAGTGTGCGTTCATGTGCGCGTTTGTAGTTACATGCAGCGCCTTGAAACGTGTTCGCCGCGTTCTCAAAGCCGACGCAAGGCCTCACAGTGGCCTGTAAAGCTGGAAGGTGTGCCGACACAGCGCTTCCTCCATGCCCATCACGCACCCCATCCGCGCACAGACGCACCTGCTTGAGGTCTGTGTTGAGCACATTGCGGGCGATGGGCCCGCGCATGCTCTCTATAAGGCTCTCGTCGCCGCGCCGCCCGCCAGACGAGTCCACCTGTCAATACGCGTGCGCAGATGTAGTGCGAGCCGCCAAATTCAGCCAAAAGGTTAAAAGCGCGACCAAGGCGCCGCTGTGCTCTGTCGGTGTACTGGGTTTGGAGCAAAGTCGCACCCACCCTCCATAGCCCGTATACCCCACCCCACCGCACGCACCTTGAGACAGTGCAGCCAGCGCGGGCACGACCTCTGCGTGTCTTTGAAGAACCCGTCTGGCAGGCTGGACTCAATCTCCAGGATCAGCTTGGCGCGCAGCAGCAGCCACTCGGAGCGGGCGTGCTCCTTGACAACGCTGTGGGGAGCGCAGGCAGCACCCGCAGGCAGCAAGCAGCCTTGTAGCGGGCGAGACGAGGGCGGGCACGGCAACGAAGCGAGGGCGACAGGAGAAGACATCCCTCGCAAGGCACTTCGCCACTGGGCACATGAGATCGTCCCAGACGCACACCCGCTGGCACCCATGAGGCATGAGGGCTTGTTGGCCCCGGCCCCCGCCCGCAGCCGCTCAGGCCCTCATTGGCATTTTTCGGGACCGTTTCAACGGGGCTGAGGGACACGCCCTCCCCCCTACTGGCAGTAGTACAGGCAGCCCAGACCCCACAGGCACCTCCAGACCTCATCCCTGCTGTACCTGTATGTGTCGCTCATGACCGCTACCAGCAGGTTGAGCAGGATGACAGTAACGAGGAAGGTGTATGTCAGAGCAAGAACCTGGGCAGGCAAGCAGGCAGGCAGGTAGGCAGGCAGGCAACGCAGGCAGGCAAGCGCATACATGGCACGTGAGGACACGGTATGGAAAGTCCGGCGATGTCGGTGAGGCTGAGGTGTGTGCGGTAACTAGCTTCGCAATGGGTGGGTCACGACGGTTGTGAACAAGGGGCTCCTTTGTCCACGTCTGTGTCATGACATGCCCCGGACTCCACTTCATTGAATTGTCCTTATGAAGACACCCACCTGCACCCACGGCCGCCAGGCAAAGTCCTGGCCGATGTTGCCGTCCATCTGGCCAATCACACCCAGCCTGTAGTGGTGTGCAAGGGAGGGCCTGCGTGTCAGGGACTGTAGAAAGCAGCGGTGCCTGTGCGTGTGAAGCCCACACTCCAGATTCAGGAACGTCAGATCCCTGTCACAAACACACTTACGCGTACGCCTGGACGATTGTGTTCCCCAGCGTGTCGAAGTCCTGGCCATCGCGGTGGTCCTCATTTTGCGGCAGGTCGATGGACATGATCTACAGGTTGGCATGGGGTCGGTAGCCGGCGGGCGGGGGCGCATGAACGTCAGTGAGCAGGCAGGAGGATGACACACGCAACCGAGAGTGCAGGAGGGAGCTGGCCGGGACGGTTATCAAACCCTCCGCACTGCAATCCACGGCACTGCACCGCCGCCCGCCTCCCACCGCCCTGCCTTGAAGGCGGGGTACGGCAAGCGCACCTGCCAGAAGGCGAAGCTGAAGGTAAGCACAAGCACCACCAGGATCAGGATGAAGAAGCGCAGGTTGGCCACGATGCGCAGCAGCGCCTGCACAAACACGCCGGTGTGCTCGGGGCCGGAGGCCACCTGGAGACACAGCGCAAGGCAGCGCAGGGCAGCCCAGAGGTAGTCAGGACAGGGGTCTAGCCGAAGTCAGGCCCAAATAGCGAGACCTAGAGCCTGAAGCCACCCACCTCTTGCATTGGGTTCGGTTCAGTTTGGTCTGGTATCTACAACAACCCCTTCACACGTACACACATATACACGCACCTTGAGCAGCCGCAGCCCCAGCAGGATGGTGGTGAGCGACATCATGAAGCGCGAGCCGCCCTCAAAGGAGCCCAGCTGTGGGAGGCAGAGGTGGGGGTGCAGAGGGGCAGGTTACTAACAGGAAGACCGCAGCACAGACACGTGGCGGCAAGCCAGTCAGGTTCAGCAGCGAGGTTCTACATGCTGTGCTATTGGCACGACATGCGCTGATGCTCACGCACCCCCACTCCCCCTCTTTCAATTTGTCCATCTTCAAGGCGGCCGCACAGTAGCCCTGCACGTTAGCCCTACATTTCAGCCCTGCCCCAACCCGTGGGCCATCCAGGGCACGCACCTGCAGCCCAAATGCCAGCAGTATGCCAATGCATGAGCTCATCTCAATGCCGTTCCAGCTTCCCTGACTGCCGGTCAGGTACATGTACCAGCCCGCGTTCACCACCTGACAACAGATGAAGACGAAGGAGGCGATGATAGCCAAGTGCTATGTCAGCGTCCCTCACTCCTTGAACCGCGAACACGAATGAGCGAGGACAGAGACGCAGCACCCATGCACGCTGCTTACGACGGGACACACCAGCGTACGGCATTAAGGTGTGCCTGTCCATTGTCGTGCAGTCACGCACCTCGGTGACCTCGCCGTATATGTCGTGTAGGGCCATGAGCGCCACCACCGCCTCCAGCACCACACGGATCTACACACCGGACGGCGGGGCGGGGCGAGACGTCAGGTGGGGTGGGGCGGGTGGATTGGGGCAGGGCAGGGCGGAGCACACGGAGGGTATTGAAACAGTCTAGCAGCGAAGAGGGTGGGAACTGCGGATGTCTGCCGAGATCGAGCGGCTCAGGACACGAGCAGGCACACAAACAGGCGCCCATTCCCTCCTGATGTTGCTGACGCCAGCCTCCTGCACTCACGATGTTCTGCCACCTGCTCATGTCGTACAGCTCCTCGAAGCGCACGTGTGGGGACTGCAGCACAGACATGGTGCTGGCCACCAGGTACAGGGCCAGGAAGGCGATGAACACAAGAGACTCCTGAGAATGGGGGAAAGGGGAGGAGAGTTGAGGAGGCGGGAGGCTGGACGTGTTTGGGGCAGGAGCGTTTGCTGGCGCGGGTAAGCGTATGCCTGCTGACGTCATGCAGACGAGGCGGTCAGGCAGCGTTGCGCGAGCAGGACCAGCAATCCAGCACCCGGGTCGGACCACGGCCGCTAGCCCGTTCCCGCACCTTCATGAAGATGGTCCTCGCGAAGGACTCCCACTTGTAGAACAACACCGCGTACATCACATCACTGGCCAGGGCCTGTACCGGGTGTGGGCGGTTGCGGAGCTGCTTGCAAGCGTGCCAAAGACCTGCAAGCAAAGCCTTGAGCCCGAGAACCCCGACCTGCCCTGAGCCTGAGACCTGACACCCGCATATCGTACCTTGATTGACGCCGTACCCGCCCCCGGTCTCACTTTTGGCACCCTGCAGAGCCAGCCGCCCCTTCCCGCACCCACATGTGCTCCACTCCGTTACCCATCCACACTCACACCCACCCACCCCCGTTCTCGTTTAGTTGAGGCTGGTACTTACAACACAAACACACACAAACACGCACACGCACACTCCCACCTGGCTGAGGCCGTGCTGCACAAGCACGCCCAGTGGCGAGTGTTCCATGTTCCGTGCCGACAGCGCCACATAGGGCAGGCCCGCGATGGAGGGGCGCGTGGGCTTCTCGCGGTAGTCGCGCATCCAGTGTCGCAGCGGCCACACGTGCGCGTACCTGCAGGCACATATGCGGGGGTTAGCCGTCCGTAGGCGACGGAGTAATTTCAACATCCCCAGTGCCAGCTCAAACCAACCCTAAACCATCCCGGCACAGTATCACGCCACAGCGTCAAGCACCCCGGCTCTTGACCTTACATTCGGCGTTGGAAATCACCAATACCCTCCTTCTGTATCCGCCATCCCCAGCAGCCCCGCCCACCCACCCCGCCGTCTCCCCCACCCACCAGGGCAGCCTCTCCAGGTCCTCTCTCAGCTGGTTGACGTGGTCCAGCCACAGGTCCGCCGCCGCCAGGTCCTCAGCGCCCTGAGTCATCACCTCGTCCGCGGCTCGCATGGGCGCAAACAGCACATCCTCCTCCAGACCAGTCACAGGGTCCAGGCTCAGTGCCTAGGGGGGTTATATGCAGAGCCCGACGAAATAGGGGGTAGGGTGTGGTGGTGGGTGGGAAGGTTAGTGGGAGGAGGAAGCAAGAAAGGGATGTTGGTGTAATTCCACGGCATATCTAGACCGAGCTTGAGGTAGGAGCGTCCAGCGGGTCGCATGTGCGACACTACATCCCCTGACATTGTTGAACACCCCGCTCTTGGGTTTGCGGCACGCCCCGCTTCTAGTTCCTCTCCCCACCCCACACCTTGAGGAAGGTCACTAGCAGTGTGGGCATCTCCTCCGCAAGCATGTTCCAGGCCTGCGGAGGAAGGGGGCGGTGAGGGTGGCGAACCGCGATAGTGTGTGTGTGTGTGGGCGTTGGCGTCATGTCAAGTCAAAGCCATCCTGCATAACTTCCAGTCTTCGCCATTTACTGTAGTCATCACCATCTATCGCCAGCATCTTCACTCCACAACCCCGCCGCCACGGCCACAACTGCAACCGCCACCATCACCACCGCCACCGACTCACCCGCAGCACCGCCAGCCTTTGCTCCGGCGGCCGGCACAGCTCCGTGCCCAGCAGCAGCTCCGCACAACGCCTGTGGCCTGCCGCCACCGCCAAGTCCAGAGGCGTCTGGCCCACGAAGTTGAGGGGCAGCGGCGGCGCAAAGCCGTAGTAGCCGTAGCCGTTCGCCGCCGCCGCGTCATTGGCCTGGGAGCGGCTGGGACCGCCGCCGCTGCCTCCGGCTGCGGCGCTGCCGGCAATGCCGGCCAGCAGCGCCCGCAGCAGCACAAAGTCGCCCGACATAGCCGCCCTGCGTAGGAAAGTGGTGGGAGGGAGGCACAGGAACATTGTGTTGAGGTGTAGGTCCTTGTGGGTCTGGGCATGTGTTGCAATGCGGAGCTGAGGCACGGGGCGAGGATGTGCAGCTTGCGTGGGGCGCTGCTTGCTTTACGAATGCTGGTAACCGGGCGAGATCTCACATGTGCAGCATGGTGTTGCCGTCGCGGATGGGCATCACCAGTAGTCCGGGGAAGTCCACCACAAGGTCCTGGGGGCAGAGGCGGAGGCACGTGCATAATGCAGGGTAAAGAGACGGCAACGGAAGCACGGAAGCTACGGCCTTCAGGCCACTGAGTACCCCAAGCCGTCAGCAATGCCCCCAGCCGCCTCCGCACATACACACGCACGCTCGCTTTCCCGTGTGCTTTCCTAAAACACACACGTACACACACACACACACGCACAGGCACACACACACACACACACACGCACACACACACGCACACACGCACCTCCACGTCGGGCGGCCCGAGCAGCTCCAGGTCGGGGTTGAGCTGCAGCAGCAGCTGCTCCGGCAGCGGTTGGCGGTAGGTGGGGTCGTACACCTGGCAGGGAGGGAGGGAGGTGTGGTGTGACCCAAACCAATTTGAATATGAAGCAGATTGCTTCCAAGGCCACTAAAGGGCGCGGGTTGTGTGTGGGATCTGCAGTGGGCAGGTGGAGGCACCTGGCGTGTGGCTCCAGCTGAAACATGCCACCAACCCAGCACTGCCAACAAGCTAACTCCAACCGACCGCCACCCGCGTGGCTACATCCCTACTGTCTCTACGCACGCCTCCTGCACTCACCACCACTCGGCCACTTGTGAGGCTGGCCAGCACCTCGGGGAAGCCGTAGCCGCAGCGCTGGCTGGGCAGCAGCACCATAGCCTCAAACGAATCCGCCTCCAGAGCAAAGGGCGGAGCCACAGAGGGCAGCCGGCGCTTGCGCTGTGGTGGAAGGGGCGGATTAGGGCAGTGAGGGAGTGGGTAAGATAGAAAGACGTTGGCGCGAGCAAGTGGAATGGGTGCAGCATGGAGGCAATCCGGCACTGCGCGACCATCCGACACTTCCCACTGCAAGGTCTATGCAGGCCGCCAGCCCCACCTGCACATCCCAGCAGCGGATGGTGCCGTCGCGTGAGGCAGTGGCCACCACGTAGCTGTTGAGGTACAGGCAGCGCGTCACGGTGCGCGAATGGCCCTCAAAGCACATCAGCTGCTTGCCTGCGAGGCGCGATGTGATGTGGTCGGGACCGAGAAATGGCCGATGCACGTGTGGTGAGACATGCTGCGACGGGTGGCCTGGTCTCTTCATGGAGCTCTTGGAACGTGCCTTGTCCCTGCACGAAACAGGCCTCACTTCACAGGCCCACTACCTGCCCTGCGCGCACGCACCGTTGTCCGCGTCCCACACGCGCACGGTGCAGTCCGCGCCGCACGTCACGATGTGGCGCCCGTCCGGCGAGAAGGCCCCGTGAATGACGCTGTTGTCGTGCGTGAAGCGATGCAGTTCGGACCGCGACGCCGCCTGCGGCTCTAGAGCGCCGGCGCCGCCCGCCGCGGGGCCGCCGATCGCGGCTGCCGCGGCGGCTATGGCGGCTGAGGTCGAGGCGGGCGCTACATGTGCCAGCGCGGGCACGGGCACGCGCGAGGTGGAGCCGCGTGTGGGCAGCAGCTCCCACAGGCGGGCGGTGCGGTCCATGGAGCAGGTCAGAGCGCGCCGGCCGTCGTGCGAGGTCTGCGTGCGCGAGCATGGCATTTGTGTGTGTGTGGGGTGTGTCTACGTGTGCGTGCCGGCGGGCGTGCGATCGGGTGTGCGGCCGATGGTGCCGGCTGCCATACCAATCAATCACGACGATGCAGCAGGCACCGCCACCATCACCACCACTTTGACTACTTCTCCTTGTCTCTTGTTGCTTGCCAGGAATGGTGGAAACAATAATAGTATATCACGAGAACGTCAGACCCTCGCATGAAGCCGAGGCACCCACCACCACTGCGATGATGGCGTCTTCGTGCACATGGTCCATGCGCGCCACGGGGGCGCTGCCGCCCGCTGGCCCCGCCTCCCACTCCAGCACGGATCGATCCTCGCCCACACTTAGCACGCGGCTGGATCCGGGGACCCAGCACACGCCCGTGACGCCCCCCGCGTGGCCGTACAATATCTGCGACGAAGCAGCGAAGAACAAGGAGAGGAGCACGGAAAGGAGGTTTTGGGCGGTGGCAGAGTGGAGAATGAAATGGAGGGCCGTGACCGTGTGGTTATCAGCGCCGAGGCTTCTCAAGCAAACAGGTCCCTCATTGAGCCTACAGCTTTCTAGACACCCAACACGCCTCCGTGCTCACCCGCACGCACGCGGGCCCGCCCTTCTTGGACAGGTCCCAGATCTTGATGGTCGTGTCGTCAGAGCAGGTGACCGCCGTACCCTCCAGTTCGTAGTCGCGAGTGTACGGGTCGTACGACACCTGGATTGAGATCGCAAGGCAGTGCATGATTTGCAGAAAGTGTCAGAGGCAGCGTTCGGTATTTGTAAGTGATGTCACAGGCGGGATTTCAGTGGGTGTAGATGGATGAGCCACACGCAAAATTGAATCCTGGCGCGCATCCAAAGCCGGCTCCAAAGCCGGCGGCCCTGGCCTCGCGCCTCGCCCCCCAAGCCGCCCACCCAACCCGCCTGCCTGCCCCGCCCACCCGCCCCGCCCCGCGCCCCACCAGCCGCGCGTCATCGCTGAGCGCCACTCCGTCGCAGTCGAAGCCCACGTGCGCCGGAACCGTGGTGACCAGGTGGCCCGTGGACAGCGAAAAGGCGCGGAGGCAGCCTGGCGTGTCCAGGGGAGCACAAGGACAGGGCAAAGCACAGGCCATGTATGCGGTGTGTGTAGGCGTGCCCCATGCACCCAAGCTGTGGCCCTCCAGCATGCTAGATTGTCGTTACGTGCGTCCTGTTGCACACATACCCACTGCTTGAGCGCAGACACACACGTGTGTGTTTCCCTTGCGCTCGCTGGCACTCATGTACGCACGTGCGCTGCCTACCTTCGTTCTCTGTGACGGTAACCACCAGGCTGCGGTCGCGGCTGATGGCCACCTCGTTCACCATCTCGGGGTGGCGCGGCAGCTCGCGGCGCACCGACACGCCCAGTAGGCTCCACACGCGCACGGTGCCGTCGCCCGACAACGACACGATGCGGCGGCCAAAGGGCGACATCTCCAGCTCTGTGGCGTCACTGCGTGCATGAACGTGGACCAGCAGCGGCCGAGAGGGAGGCCAGAGCATCGGAAAGCAGGGCCAGGGACTTTGAGATTCCGGGGAGCTAATGTGACATCAGGGGCCAACCGTGGGGGCCAACCCAGTCCTGGACCAGCCAGAAGTCACTCCAGCCAATCAGTCCCACGCAGCCCAGCACCCACCGCTCCGCCAGCAGCTCCTGCAGGTTGGCGCCGCTGGGGCCGCTGCGCGCCACGCCGCCGCCCAGCCCACCCTGCGCACTGCCGCCGCCGCCCAGCGTGCCGTGGCGGGCGCCCCCAATACTGCCCGCCGCGCTGCCAGCGCTGTTGGGTCGCGAGCTGTTGCCGCCGCCCTGAAGAGGCAGGGTGAGCACAGACGCTTAGGCAGTTGGGAAAGCACCCAGCTATGGCAAGACAATGCAAAGTTGCGCACACGTGTGCTGAGGCTTCCACGCACAGGAAGTAAACGCACCACTCAGCAGCTCCCCCAGCTTCCGCCGCGACAGCACGTTCACCTGGTGCAGCCGCTTGCGGCTGATGCTATCGCCGCTCATCCCCGTGCCCGTCCTGAGCCGCACCACTGGATGGTGGGACCCCACCGGCACACCACCTCCGCCTCCACCGCCTCCTGCTGCCTCCTTCGCCGCTACTAGGGGGCTGTCCTTGGACGCAGCCGCGTTAGCGGCCGCGCCCGGCAGCCCCGCCGGCCCCGCTCCACGAGCCATCGACTTGATCTTTGCGAAGGGCCGCATGGGCTGCGAGGGCAGGTGCGCCGCCACGCTAGGCAGCGTTGATGGCGGGCCGAGCAGCCCATTGCTGGCGGCGCCGGGGGGCGACGGCGCCACTGAGGAGGCGCGTTTGGCCCCTGCGTCCTTGTCAGAGTCCGAGTTGGCGCTGGGCAAAGCGGCGTTGGGCGCAAAGCGGGTGCGGCTGAGCGGCGAGGCCGCGGTCGCCAGCGTGTCGGCATCGCTGCCGCCGCCGTTGCTGTTTGCGCCGTCCACGGAGGGCTGGCTGGGCTCGTCGTCGGCGTCGGCGGGGAGAGCAAAGCGTGCTGCCTTGCCTCCCGCGGCGGGCTCCTTGGCCTTTGGCTGTGTCGCCGGCAGCTGCGCGTGTTTCGGGGCAAGTAAATTGTATGGACAAAGGCGACTACCGTATGTGACATGAGGCTGCATTGATGAACGCAAAGCAGGCAGGCACACAAGGCATCTTTGCTACAGCCCGACTCCAAACATCCACTCACCCGCTTGACCTTGTTGGCTGTGTTGACTCGCTCCAGCTGCCGGGGCAGAGGTGTCACCCGGCGACTGCCGGCGCCGTGCGACGCCGCCATGGCCCTCACCGACGCCTTAAGGCCCATGGACTTGTAGTTCCCGGCGCCGGGGCTACTCGGCTCGGCGCCGTTGCTTGTGTTGTTGCTGGCACTGTCGCCCGTGCCCCCACCGATACGGCTGCGCAGGTTGCCGAAGGTGAACATGGATGTGGAGGCCGCGGAGGCGGCGTTGGGTGGGGCCCCACCGCCACTTTGGCGTGCGCGGGCGAGGGCGGCGGCCCGGTCGCCGCCTCCGGCACCGTTGGCGGTTGGTTCGGTGTCCGGCAGCAGGTCGGGGTCGTCCTCGTCGATCAGCAGCTCATCGTCGAAGTCCGAGTGCCCGTCGTCGGACATGGCGCCCGCTGCCGCCGCGCGGCCGATGGCGGCGCTGCATGCAGCCAGTCACGGCAACGCAAACGTGAAAATGAATTAACATGTATATCGTACTATCAGCATTCGTTACGCAAGAGGTTGCCCGCAAATCCCGTGCAAGTCCCGCGCAATCCGGGCGCCAAACCACCTACATGGCTGCAGCCGCCCGCACGCTGTGCACCATTTTGCTTCGGATCATGCTGCGATTGCCGTGGTCGCCGCCGCGGGGCGGGATGAGCGTGCTCATGGCGGAGGTGGCGATGCCGGGCGGCCCGCCAGCCCCGCCGCCGCCACCGCCACCACCGGCTCCGCCGCCGGGGACGACTGCGCCGCCGGTCTTGGTGGAGATGGTACGGGCCAGGGTGGCTGGCGCCGCGTCGAGTGACCCAAACAGCCGCTTGACCTGAGCAGATAAGACACGGCGGGCGGGCGGACGAGTTCTTGATGCGGAATGCGAGCAGGAAGCTAGCCACCATTGTAGGTACCTGCTGTCCGTGCCCAACTGTCCGTTGCTCAGGATGGGCACATCGCACATCGTCACCACCGGCCCCGCCACAGCCCCTACCACATGTGCGGTACTCACGTCCTGGCCATCGCTTTTGAGCGACAGGAACTTGTTGTTCCAGTGCTCGGGGTCGTCGTGCAGCTGCGGGGGCAGCGGGCAGCACACGTGTGGTGGGGGATGATGGGTGCGGTGTAAGACACCGGTCACGGGTAACAAAGCATGCCGGGACGGCATGCACGGTGCAGCACGGCTGGCGTTCCAGTCCTGTCCTCCCTGGCCGCTTACCTCGTCATCGCAGAAGAAGCAAGCGCTGATGGAGTGGAACTCGTTATCCACCTAGTGATGAATGGACGCAGCATGCAGGTGATCGGTTTACAGGTGATGCGGGCAGCAGCGCAAGCGTCCACCGCGGCCCTTCCATGTCAAGGCCAGTGCTACAAATTAACGCACCCAGGTGCTGTCGAAACGCGCCAGCTCGCAGCCATAGTAGGTCTCCACCACTCGCACAACACCCTCCTGCACCGGCGCGGATGCGGATGTATCGGTGGCTGTAAAACGACATTTGTGCGACTCATGCGTGCATGCGTGGACGTGTGCGACTTCAGATGCGCACGTTGTTATCGCCCGTGACGCCTCGCTGCTTTCCTGCCAGCTCCCGCTCCCCCCGGCTCTCACCGCCGAGCCGAAGCACAGGAAGTTGCCGTCGCTGTTGATTGAAGCCCAGCGCTGCACGCCGTCACTGGCTACACGCTTGGACAGCAGCAGGTTGCCTGGGTTGCATGGGAGGAGGCCGGGAGCCAAGGAGGGTGGTTGAAGCCGATCCGCAACCAGCCGTACGACGATGCCAATACTTACGAAGCGGAACAGTAGGACCGCGGGCCCCATCATCACCGCCAATCAGCCACCAGCCCCGCACCTGTCTCGGTGTTCCAAATGAACAGCGTGGCGTGCTCGCCCACCGCCACTGCAATCTTGCGCCGCTCGCTGAGGGCCACGCCGTGCAGCCAGCCGTGGTGCCCCACTAGCGTGTGGAACAGCTTGCCTGAGAGTTAACACAAGCACAGTTTCGTAGGAAGGATAGCACGAAATAAAGAAGAGGTAACGGAAGCGATCGTGAGTTTGTGTGTCCGCGAGCGCGCATGACAGCTTCCGCCCATGCCTCTAGTTGCCATGGAGGTCGTGCATGCCTCCACCTACTCACCCAGTGCGGTCCGTTACCGGTGCGCTTACCCATGCCCTTGCCCCCGGGTGCGCGCACGTACCTGTCTTGGGGTCCCACAGCATGGCCGATGCCACCTCGGGCACCACCTCGGCAGTGGTCAGAGCCATCTTGCCGCTGTCCATCACTGCCACAGCCGTCACCTAGGTAAGAGCGGGACGGGCACGGGAGAGGGGGTTGCCGAGTGCCGACACTATTGGTTGACAGACAGCGATGCTAAAATGGCACATGGGGAAGGGGGGAGAGCGGTGGCATGCAGGTGCGGACGGCATTGCGCAGGCTGACGCATGGGGATAATGCCGACCTACAACCATGGTTCTTGGCTCTTCCGCAGTGCGGCCAGATTGAACCCTCAGCATGCCGTAGGATCCCAGCACATCCCAGCATGCCCTCACCTCGTTTTCATGCTCCGTGAAGCAGGCGATCTGGCGCCCCTCCGTCAGGTCCCAGCTACGGGCCGTGGTGTCCAGACCCGTGGTCACAGCCAGCCGCCCGCCTGCAGGTGGCGGGGTGGTGGCGGCGGTGCTTGGTGATGGAAAATGGACAGGAGAGCGCCGCCATAGTGGCTCGAATGTTCTGTATCGCGGCTGTTTTCGCGGCATGTACGCGGTGTTGCAGTAGTCAGGCCGCACCCTCCAGTCGCAGCGTCTCGCCATGCTCGAAGACATCCCCGTACGCCTCACCGCAGTAGCTGGCAATGTTGTTGATGTAGCCGGTGTGGCCGGTGAGCGTGCGCTCCAAGAAGGCAGACGTGTAGTCCTGCTCAGGGGTGGGTGGGATTAACATGGCTATGAACACGGAGCCGCATTGGGCGCTTCAGCCCCTTCATTTGCACCCGCCCCGCTCCCCGACTCAGTCAGCCCCGCACCCGTTTCCCTCCATCCCATACGTTTCCCCGCGTGGGTCCGCTATGCTGTGTGCACGCGGCGGCGGTGGCGGGGGACGCCGCAGGGCTGAGAGGCCGTCAAATACAGCGGCCCATTGCATCCCATTGCATCCCCTCAAACAATCAATCAGCCAGGGTAGTATGGGGCAGCCTGTGTAGTAGGGCCGCACGCACCGTGTTGGCCCGCCACACGCGGATGGCGCCGCCCGGGTGGCACGTGGCCCAGGAGTAGTCGCTCACAAACGCCACCGCCGTGATCATGTTGCGGTAGCTGGCGCCCTGCCACGCCGCCGCCGCGCCGTCCTCCTCACCGCCCTCGCCACCGCTCTCCTCGCCGCTCGAGTGCAGCATCCCCGGCAAGCCTGCTGACGGCGGCCCGTTGGCGCCAAAGCCCGGCCTGCCAGCCTTGGCGCCGCCTGGCCTCTGCATTGTCCTCTCCTTGAGCATGTTTGCTGCCTGCGGCGGCGACTTGCCGTTCGGCAGCGCTCCCGCAGCAGTGGCGGCGTCCGCGTAGGCGCCCGCCGCCGCAAGCCGCGCGGCCTTGCGCGCTCGCCTCAGGGGGTCGTCTGCGTTTTCGTCGTCTGTGTCCGAGTCTGTGTCAGCGGCAGCGGCTGCTGCTGTGGTGGGCACTCCCGGCCGCCTCAGGGACAGGTACTGCTTGAAGGCAGCCATGTTGGTGGGCGGTGGCCGAGTGGGCGCGGCCGAGGGCACAGCGACGCTGCGGGCGGAAGGAAGGAAGTGCCCATGTTCGGAGCGATAACGATACGAGCTCAAGTGCTAGTCGCATGACGCGAACGTTGCAGCCGCTGGACTGCATCGGCGTTAACACTGGCAGGAACTCACTTCACTGATGACCGCCGCTCCAGGTCATTGTCCAGCGTTGCCGCAGCAGCAGCGGGCGGCGGCGGTGCCGGACCAAACGGGGGCGGCGTTGCAGCAGCTGACGCCGCAGCCTGCGGGGCAGGCACAACACATTTCCTTTTCAGGCAACAATCAACGACCACCTTTCGCTTCACCTCTTGGCGTGACGGCGGTGTGCGCCCGTGGCGTGCGCTTTGTTCTCATAGCAAGCTCATGACCAGGAACGCTAAAGCTCGCAGTGCCCATTCGTTGTTTACCCTTCCCTCCCATCCCGCAACTGCAACTTGCTCCATGTCTTGCAGAACCCAGCCGCCAATCCTTGTGGCACCCCACCTCCGAAACCCTTCTCTCTCCACATGACTCTCACCCACGGCCCTGACTCCTCCAGCGACATGAGCAGCGGCCGACCGCGCCCCAGGTCCCACAGCACGTAGCCGTCCTCGCCGCCACTCAGCAGCAGCCATGCCGGGGCGCGCCCCCCGCCGCCGCCATTCGCGCCACCGCCAGGCGTGGTGCTGGCGCCGCCGCCGATGCTTTGTCGGCGCCCGGCCTTGAACGACCGGTGGCCTGCGGCCTTAAAGGAGCGGTGGCCACGAAAAGAGCGGCCGCCCGCAAAGGCGTCGCCAAGGCGCGCGCACTTGCGCACAGCGCCGCACAGGATGGCACGCTGGTGGATGCGCAGGATGGTCTGATACTCGAGACCCTGGGGCGGGCCTGTGGGGACAGTTGAGTAGGGATGGGAGTGCCGTCGGTGCCTCTACGGTTGCTGTGGGTGGTGGATGGCGGTGAGGGAATGGACGTGGCAAGGAGTGCGCGCAAAGCGGGGCAAGAGAGGACGTGCAGTATCGCCGTCACTCACAACCGGTGAGGTACTCGGTGCGGCCGATCTCATCCGGGCGAGGCCGCCGCGGCGTGCCGGGCGGCGGCCGCTTGTTGCTTGCACCGACGCCGTCGGTGCTGTCGCGCCCGCCTCCATTGGTGCTCAGCCCAAACGACACTGCGTTACCGCCACCTCCGGCGCCACCAGTAGCCGCGGTCGCAGTTGCCGCCAGCGTTGGCGGTGCCGGGCGCGGCCCACCTGCGGCGCTAGCAGCCCTGGCTGCTGATGGCATGGGCAGTGACGCCGGCGACGCCTCGCCGAAGAGCGCAGTTGGTGAAGTCATCGGCCGCTGCCCAGCAGCGGCAGCTGCAGAGGCGGCGGCAGTGCCATTCGCGCCAGCACCGCTTTGGCGCAGTGTCACAACCTCGCCGTCAGAATCCCCGTCGCTGCCCGTCCGTCCTTCCCCAATGCTAGCGTGTCCACCCTCACCAATGCCTAGGTGTCGTGCAATCGTTGACGCCTCCATCCCAAGCAACGCTGTGGTCGAGTCCGCCGACGGCGCAACGGCGGCACCGTCCTCCTCATGACCACCTACGCCCAACTGCCGAGCCAGCGTCACTGCCGAGTCGCCCGACTGGCTGACGCCCGCCGCGGCCATGGCCGCAGTCACGATAAGCCCGGCTGACGGAAAGGGGAGCTGCGTCAGCGCCGGTGCTGCGCTCGACGGCGCCGCTGCAGCCAGCGCCGATGGCGTCGGCGGGTCCATCCCGCGTGCTTCCGGAGGCCCCACGTCGCTGTCGAGTCGGGCCATGGAGGAGATGTCTATGCTCGAACCAGACGGCAGCTCATTGCCCGTCGCGGACGCAACCGATGCACCCCCCAACCAGCCCGCGCTGGTGCCGCCGCCACTGCCTGTGCTGAGCCGCGCGGCGGCGCCGGATATCCAGTGGCGGCCACTGATGGCACCACCGCCGACACCCGGACCGCCGCCCGTAGACGGCGCTGGGCTGGGTATACCACTGCTGCTTGCATCATTGCCAATGCCAAGTCCTTCAGTGGTCTGGGGGAGAGCACCTGCAATTCTGTCGTCGCCAGCGGGCCAGCCTCGGCCTCGGCTCAGCAGCGGCGTTACACCTGTCATGCTCGAGGGCGTCGCCGCAGACACATCGCCAGCTCCTGCTCCGCCCAGTGCCTCCACCGCCTCCGCGGTCGCCATCACGACAGGTGCCACCGCCGCCTCGGTCGCTCCAATGCCGAGACCATTTCCACCATTGCTTATGCGGCCGCCCATCCCGCCTGCGCCGATGACCCCGACCCCGTTAGCACTGCTGGTCCAGCCGCCGCTGGGACTGGCGGCCAGGCCGAGGCCACTGGGGCTGTTGCCAACACCTGCGTGGCTGACACGGCCGCTAGGGCCCGGCATAAGGAAACCGCGGCCGCTGGGGCTGGGCGCGAAACCGCGGCCGCTAGGGCTGCTATTTCCACCGCCTCCACTGCCTGCCCCCAGGGCGGCTGGCGCCGCGGGGCTGCCGCCGCCAGACGTGCTGCCAGCCATGCCGCCAGCAAGGCTCACCCTGAGTATGGGCGGTGGTGGCATCGCTAGTGACGCCAGCGGCGGCGGTGGCAAGTGGGCGCTGGGGCCCGACATGAACGGCGTGGCGGGCCGCTCCGTTGACGAGCCGACACCCACAGCGACGGCAATGCCATCGCCGGTTGGCCGGGTACCGGCGCTGCTGCCATTGCCGCCACTTTCTGGCCCACTGATCTGGCCGGGTAGCATCAAAGGCGATGCCAGCTACACCCAGCAGCGTGGCTCTGACCCCAGCGTGTGTTTCGACCTGTGTATGTGGTCGAGGCAGGAGCCGTGTGAGGGCGACGGGGCACAGGCATAGACCGGCAACTTGTGCAAGTCACTCTGGTTTTACGTGCCGCGACAGCAGACGTCGCTGATACTTCGGAAACGCACATGTCCAGTGTTATTCCTGGCATTCTGACGACCAGCACTTTCAAGGCTGCTCCGTTTGTTCTATTAGCAATTGTGTTACAGCTTAACATGGTTACAACCACAGATACATGGAGAGTATGCACGTCAAATTTGGACTAGCACGGCGACAGTCCTGAGCGCAAGAAGCTCGAATAAACGCTCACCAGGCGTTTGGCCAAAGCTAGCAGTGCTGGGCTCCTTCATCGGCCATTTAGACCAAGAGCTACGGTAATGCCAGTCCAAGCTCCGCGCGAGCCATTTCGCCGTTTAATCTTGTAAGCAGCATACCAGTACCATTTGTGTTGTACTGCAGTGGGACTAACACACCACGCGTAGTGAACTAGTTGGAAGGTTTGGAACCCCGCTATTGAGAGTGCTGCACAGTGCTAGACTGTGATGTCTTGAAACCAATATCTACTAAGTATGCATTTGCCCACTGCGCTCGTCTAAGAAATGGGCGGGCAGATTGACACCCTGTATCACTAGGGCCTTCGCGCGGCTGTTCCCGCCCCTGCGGCAGGGTGCGCCCCGGCCAGCAGCCCACTTCAACCCGCATCGCATGTGTCTCAGTCCGTGCAGTATGCCCCAGTTTCAATCCAATGCCATCTTACCAATGCCATCTTACCGACCACTACAGCTGTCGACCGCTGCCGATGGATGGCACGCAGTAGCATGGGCACGGCAACCACACGTGACTGCGACAGCGTTTTGCCAACACAAGCCCAAGCGTCACGTCCTTTCCACGAACAGACGCAAGCATCAGTCCGCGGAGTATCGTGTGTCGCCATCATTATCGTGAACGCCAAATACACCACGATCAACCCATGGGATCGAATGTCCTTAGTAAAGTCGATGCAGGGTCACTTCACGCATGTGTCTTACATGAAGTTTCCTCGCGGAAGTTCCTGAACAGGTAACTTGCCACCTGGCCTACGTCCAGGTTTGAAAGCCTGAGAGGATTCGCACCAGTGGAGGATGGGCACTGATTGGGCAGGCACATTTGGCGCAGTCGTGAGCCCTGGACGCCTGCACGTGCGCTCCCAATGCACTGATAAATTCGCTGTAGCGCGGACGCCGAATAGTCAGTGACTGCTTTGGCCCACTGTCCGACTGTACATCGACTGTTCGCCGTCCAGGAGTGCTCAAGTTTCGTTTCTGCTCACAAACGCTGTGCGGGGACGCCAGGGGACGCTGCGTTGGCGCGTCGGGAAATGGGCAGGGGTGCGGCGCCCCAAATGAGGTCGTGCTACCTCAGGGCTACCAGCCCGTGAGGATAAAAGCATTATAGGCGCCAGATGCATGCTTGTCTGGGTCCGCCAGCGCATGCCGGCCCCAGAAGAGCAATAATGCACCGAGGCCCCTTGTACGTAGCCATGCGCCCCGTTTAAAAATAGTACCCAAGGACCAAGGCCTGAAGCCCGCACACCCGGGAAGATTACAGCAGCAGGTGCTGAACTACGGTACGCACACCAAACCAACACTGCTGTGGACCTGTGACTGTGCGGATGCCAACGTGCCAACTGCATTTGCATTACCGTATTCAGGCACCGTCGTACAACGGACCACCCGTCTCACGCATCACGTAAACTGCCTAGCGGTCAGCGCTACGTGTCCCCCAACAGGCCACGTTGCTGTCTACACTGTTCCAACATGCATTCCTCATGCACATTACTCCGCCTCGCCCTCAGCGTCATCACGCTCGCGCCGCGATTTAAGAAGCGCCTTGTACACCTGGCGGCTGATGGGGCCGTACCTGCATGGAGGACACACATCGACAGCACATATACGCACAGTCACTTGGCAGGCGAGCTTTCATTGCACTGGGGCTAGCTGCCAGCTCGCAGCAATGAGAGTCTGTACATAGTGCGGCTCCTCGTGGCAAGCCAGCAGGTCTTACCACCTGCCTGCAACTATTCGCACAAAGACTGGTACATGACCTGACACACTTTAGAAGGATCCGGCACGGGTGCGCCCTGACACCTCCATCAACCTCTGCCGCTCTCAACCGCACCGCCCGCACACTCGCACCGTACGCACCGTATCTTGAAGGCGGCGCTGCAGCGGTTGCCGGCGTTGGCCACCCGGTCGTCCTCGGGCCGCTTGAAGCCGCCAAAGCCGGCCTTGGCGCCGCGCACGATGGTGCTTGCCGCTGCGGCCTCCATCTCCTCCTCAGCCACCAGGATCTGCAGGGCATGGCGGCCGGACGGGCCGTCGTATCACGTCACAGCACATAGGGCAGGCATGAAATCTGCAGCGAGCAAGCACCGGCAGTCCAATCGCACCAGGCCAGGATAGAGGGCAGTGCTTTCCCAGCAGACATGCCCCCAGACGTTCACCCTGCCTTCCTGTCCAGCATTCGATTGCACCCACCTGCGCCGTCTCCAGCGCATTAGCCCGCCACCACAGGTGGTCTGCCGACCCGGGGGCCACACTGCCCACCAGCGAGGCCACCATCTCGCTCAGCGGCGGCTCGATCTCGCCACGTGCTGCCAGCGCTGCCCACAGGACCGTGTACAGGGGCACCACCGCCGACTGCGCGTGCATGTGTAAACGCACAAGGAGCATCCATGGTGTGTGCGAGCGCGTGGGCAACCGTATGGGTGCGCAGTAAGCAGGGGCATGCCGAGATGCACAATGAGGTGTGATGGCTTGACGGGATGAGTGGTCAGCTCATAGGCGTCAGGCAGTAGTGTCTAATTGCAGTAGTGCCTAACTTTGAATGCACCTCTCATAGCAACCGCTGGCGCCACGCCGCACCTGCGCCGTCTCCTGCTCCGCCATGCTGAGTTTGAGTTTGCCCATGGCCGCGTCCATCAGCTCCACATAGGCGCCCGCCTGGGACACCACACTGCAAGCATGCAAGTTTGCGTTGCTTATCGTTTGGCGCAGGGCACACGCAGGGAAACGGGTGGGCGAGCGGCGCGGTTTGAGAAGGCACAGATCGCAGATATTCCATGTGCTGCCTCGTGACAAGGAAAGCGCACGTTCATCTGCAACGATGCATCCAGTGCGCACCTGGCCGCCGCCTTCCGCCATTGCCGCTTGCTGCCACTCGTTGCGCCGCCTGCCTCGTCTTCATCCTCTTCATCGTCGTCTTCTGTCGATTGCTGCTTGCCTTTCTTCTTGGTCGGCTTCTTGGTTTCCTCCTCGTCCTCATCCTCCTCGTCGTCATCCTCCCCGTCCGGTGCCACCTCCGCCCACGCCAACGCAGTCTGTGCTCCCAAAAACACAAGGCACACAAAAATGTATCAGAACCGAGCTTAGGTATCAGCGCACCTTCCACTGCCGTATCCAACAACCCCGCTTGTAAAGTCCATGCCCCTGGCTCCTGGGGCCCGCCTGTACACCACACGCATGCGTCCCATGCCATGCAAGCCTGTGTCCCACCGGCCTCTGCCACCCCACCTCGAGGTCCTCCCGCAGCCCCTGAGTGCTGTCCGCGATGTCGGCGATAAGCGCCCTGAGCTTGGGGTCCTGCAACGGCGGCCAACGAGGGAACGTTATCGCATTGCGCGCCAAACCACGCAACTGTTAGGTATGTGCCCATCAAACACGCACGTAAAATCCTCCAAATCAATCTTGCCGAAACCGCCCCTTCTAGGCTCGTTGCTCCTGCCCAAAACTTCGCTCACCAGGCCCTCCTCCGTGGTGCAGCGGCCGCAGCCGCACACGAAGCCGTAGCTGTCTTCCAGTGCCGCTCGCCGCACCTCTACCGGCGACAGCAGCGTGCCCCTGCCCCCACTGCCTCCCTCATACTCGGCCGCTGCACCCTCGCCGTCGTCGTCCGCGGCAGCGCCTGCCTCGCTGCCAAAGACGGACGTGTCGGCGCCGCCCCCCACAGGCAGGTAAGACACGGTCAGCTCAGAGCCGGCGGCCACCTTGCGCGCCGCGCGCACAAACAGCGTGTCCCTGCAGAGGCGGGCGGGCATGGCGCGCTGGTGTGATGCGTCAGGGCGGGGAGGTGTTTGTCCTATGCTGTTGACCAGCCCGCTACACCCAAAAGCTTTACGTAAGGCCTGCCCTCTCCTTTTCTCGCGGACCTGACCAAGGCGCTTACCCCACTACAAAGGCCACTGTGTTGGGCATGCAGCTGTGGTTGAGCAGGGAGGCGCCCGGCCACACGCCCAGAGGGCCCGCGCGCGGCCCTGCAGGCTCCGGCTCCTCATCGCCCTCCCAGCCGTCATCGCCGTCGCCAGCGTCCACCTGGGCAGTGAGAGGCACGGGTGGCAACACCGACGTCTGTATAACACTTTGCAGCAGTCTTATCTCTGACAGCGCACTCCGCAAGTCGAAGGCCACGACCCAACACCATAACCGTGTGTCCTTGGAAGCTGTAGGAACTGCATTGCGCTCCCATGCGCACCTTCGCTGCGTACTCGTCATCGGGCGACATCGGCCCCACCGCCACGTCCTCCACCTGCCGCCGGGCCCAGTACGCATCCGCGTCCTCACAGCCACCGTCCGGCGCAAACGCATTGGCCTGCATTGCGTGTGAGTAGAAAACATGCCTTGGTTGGCAGCGCTGTGTGCCCGCCAATCGCGCGATGTGCGAAGGGTGTCAAGCAGTTCTGGGCGTGCATGGCCCTATACTAGGCACTTCCGATCCGTCCCAGTCCGGCAGCGGAACCCCACCCCGCCCTAGCCAGTTGCATCTGGACCTGCCACGCACCTGCACCACATCCGCCAGAATGTCCCGATTGCGGAGCCGGTCCGGAAGCGGCACGTCCTGAGGGTGGTAAGGATGACGGCGACAGCAACGCGAGCTCAGAAAAGCATGGAAGCGTCCGGTGAGTGCATCGCCAATAGCCTCAACATACCATGCAAACATATGCACGGTGTGAACCGTTTCCTTTGCGCCTTGCTAGCACATGCAGTATCGCAAATATGCGCATCATGTCTCTGCTTTTACTCCAACACATTAACACACCAACACACCCGTCGCTCCACCGTGTCAGTGCCCACTGCCAGCACCGTCTCCAGCGCCGGGGCGGGCGGCAGCTCTGGCGCCTTGCCGCCCTGCTCCTGCCCCTCCTCGGACACGGGCGGCAGGCCGCACAGGGAGGCCAACCACTCGGCCTCACGCAGCGTGTACCTGCACATGGGCATGTGGCCAAACACAGCGTTCCTCCTTGCTGTTACGGACTACGTCGTTCCACCACAACAACGCCCCAATGACGTCAGCCATGAGCAACCGTGCTGAAACTGCCCGTTGCTCCCATACGGTGCGTAGCTTGCGAGCTCACGCCAGCCCTCTGCACGCCATCTCGCCCACCTCCTGCTGAGCAGCTGCCGCTGCAGCCCCAGGAACTTGGCATCCTCCAGGCCCAGATCTGGATCCAGATCCTCATCTATGGGTGTGCCAGGGGTGGGTTCGGATCCAACCGGATCCTGCGCCAGGCTGGATCCAAGCGCCGCCAGACCGTCATCCCAGGCCAGCGCCAGGGGCCGCACCGCCAGCAACAGCTCGCCGGGCTGCACTGTGCGGCTGGCCACCAGCCCGCGACCGCGGCCGTCTGTACATTGGATGCAGATGAGACGCGGATGCGGGTAGCGCAGTGCACTGAGAAGGAATCTGGGAGACGTGCAGAGGAGTAGAGCTGGTGCACCCACCCATGCCCACCCTCCATGCTCACTCGACCCCCGGCGCATCACCAACCGGTGGCGGTGTGCTGCTAGTCCTTGGCTATGCCTATGCCAGCCGCCCCTCCCACACAAGCTGCACTCGTATCCACATCTACCCACCTCCCAGGTCGGCAATGGCCACTGGCCCTACTTGCGGTGCCAGCGGTCCAGCCCCGGGGTCTGTGAACAGGGCATCTGCTGCCGCCTGAGCCGCCGCAGCCACCGCAGAGGGGGCGCTCCCACGCGCCCGCGGCCCTGCGCCCGCGCCTGCATAGCCGCGCCCGCCCTTTCCACCACGGCGCCCGGCGCTGGAGGGGGCAGGCTCGGGTTCGGCAGAGCCGCCAGAGTCCTTGCCGGCAGGTGCGGCGTTGGCGTAAACACAGCGCTGCAACGGCAGGATGCTGCAGCCGTTAGGGCGCAGCGAGCCCACATGCCACACGCCCCGGCGGCCATCCAGCCGAGCTCCAAGTGGCGCGGCGGCATAGCAGGAGGCGCTTATGCGTGTGGTTGCGCCGGGGCGCACGCCTGCGGGCGTACAGGGGGTCGGTTGACAGAGGGCCCAACTCCCAACGACGCCAGCACCCAATTGAGGTTCCGGATTATCTCGATGTCACAAGCAACCACAACCACCAGCAATGATCGCAAAGAAGAAGAAGAGACGTGCTCACTGCTCAGCATGGCGGCAGACTCCGCGCAGCAGGTGCGTATGCATGGAGAATGCCGATTCAGTAATATCGGCTTCATGGTTGATTGTAATGGTCCACACAAGTTTCGGGGCAACGGCGTCGTCGACCTCACTCGACTCATCGCCGAGCCCCATCGCTCCGTGGTCTAGCGGGCAGGGGCAGGGGTCTACCGGGTAGGGTGGGTGGAGGGGGAACGCTAATACATCGCCTTGTATTGTGTCGGGTTGAATCGAAGTGGTCAGTCATTTGACTGAAAGTCTGAGGCGAGGGGCAAAACTGGCTGCAAGGGGGATGTCGGGTGGCACTGCTGGGAAAGGCGGAGGCCGCCCCAGCTGCGCCATCCCACCCCAACGGCACACGGTCGCCTGCAGCACAACCCGAATGCCCCCAACACGTGCAGCATTGATATGCATTTGCCTTCCTGGATTTGTGGCCACCTTTTGAGCAGCCAACAAGGATTCATCCCGCACCAATCCCGAGAACTGTCCTTACAAGCCTCTTATCACCAGCAGAGTTGGTGCCATACATTTCTCCTCTGCTCATTACTTTACGGCAACCCTGCATTGTGCTTTGTTTCGTGGCGATACCCTCTCGGTTGAGATTTCGGGTGCGCTTGCTCGTTTCACAATCTTCTGTACATTTTAAAGCAATTAGTTGTTCCTCCTGGTAGTGTTAAGTCTTTGATTGCATTTAGGTTTCGCAAACCTTGCTCGTTGGCCAGTAGCCGCCCGGCGAGCCTCCGGGTGGCCAGGCCGTAGCTGCCATGGCTCAGGAGGATGATACGATGAGAGGTGAGGCTTCAGAGCAGAGAGCAGCGACAGGCGGTAATGGAGATGCCGCCCGGCCAGTCAAGCGGTATCGGCGGGACGAGCTCGACAAGGAAGAAGAGAACCCGATGCTGCTTTCGGAGGACGGTGACGATGAGGGGTGAGGAGGGGAAGGGTGTGTGTGGGGTGCGTGCCGGGGTGTTGCCTGCACATCGTGGGGGCACTGGTCATGGTTTACTGGCGGCCCTTGACCAGTCTGGCCCACGTTCTGGTCATGGTGTGCACAGGCAGGAGTATGTGCCACTGCGCAAGCGGAGGGAGGCGGAGGAGTCCCGGCTGGTCGCGCTGCTGCGGGTGAGGGATCGCCTGGCGTGGGGGAAGTGCCAGGCCGGGAAGTCAGTCGACGAGAATGCAGGGTGTTCCAAAATGGTAGCGCAGCTTGGGAACAGCGAGGCTGGGAAGGGTTTTACTACAGAAGCTGCCAGCTTGCGGGGCAACGATGGTGCTGGTCGACGAAAGGTCGCATGGCCAATGTGGAGCAACGTTGCACGCTCGTATCGATATTGTGGAGGCGGCGGGACAGGTAGCTCCCAGCAGCCTGGCTTTGCTGCGATTGGTTTCCTACCTGGCTGCCGTACCCTGCACACATGCACACACGCCTCCTCTCTTTCACACATGCGGCAGGGTGGGCGGCGGGCGGGCAGCGCGGAGCCTGACAACGGCGGGCGGGCCGGCAGTGAGCCGCCTGGCGACCGGCCCAAGGAGTCGCTGCTGGTCATCACAGCCAGGTGGGGCCGCAGGGACCAGCGGGGGCGGACTGCATTCGTAGGGATGGAAGTAATAGTTGCAGATGTTTATCGTCAGGTATTCAGGGCTGGGCGTCCGGCGTAGTACAGCGCTACGTAACCCAACCCGCCAGGTGTTAACCTCTGCGGCCGAATCCCAACCTGTCTGTTGCGCAGGAACCTGAAGCAGACGGGTGCGCCCACGGAAGCCCAGGCTGCGCTGCAAGAGGAGGAGGACATTATGCGGCACGCGCTGCAGAAGCAGGCGCTCAAGGCGGTCAAGGAGCTGGCCACGGTGAGGAGGGGCGGGGCAGCAGGGTGGGGCAGGAAAGCATGCGGGCAGTGGCCGGGAGCCGGAGAAGGATCGGGGCACGGCAACGGGGTCAGGATGCAGGCCGAATGTGGAGTGGGAGCGGGATGGACTCGGGACATTCGTACGTCAGGCAAACGTATTGGAGACAAAGCCGGAGCTGTGGCATTGGCGTTTTGGGGGCGAGGTAAGGGTTCTTGCGTATGACATTGATAACGCGCTCTGTCCGTCACGTTCCCACGAAACGTGGCCGGCCTGCAGGGTGTGGAGTACACTCATTCCATCGGGACGGGCTGGAAGCCGCCGCTGCGCTACCGCCGCATTCCTCAGGACCTGCAGCAACAGCTGCGGGACTTGCTGCGCATCGTGTGCGATGGCCGCAGTATCCCACCGCCCATCCCCAGCTTCGCGGGTAGGAGAACGTTTCGTACACGTGTGACTTGACTTGGCTCGCGTCCCGAATCCGCTTGTGCATCCGATTCCAGAGGTCAAAATCTGCGCGCACAACCGTGTCGCGCGTGCCCTGACATGCCGCCCCTTTCCTTTCGCTACCCTTCCGGGCGCGCCTGCACGGTACAACCTCGCAGCCCACCACATCACGACGCACAGACATTGACACACTACATTGTCCCTTCGCGTGTGCTTGATACACAGACATGAAGCTGCCTCCTGCGGTGCTGCGGGTGCTGGCCAGCAAGGGCATCAAGAAGCCCACGCAGATCCAGATGCAAGGCCTGCCGGTGGCGCTCAGCGGCCGCGACATGATCGGCATCGCGTCCACCGGAAGCGGTGGGTCGGGAAGGCATGGTTGCGGGTGTAGGGTGTGTTTCGGGAAGAAACTGTGGAGACGGTGGACGTGTGTGCAGCCACTTGCAGCCCCGTCATTATGCAGCTGCCAAACCCCTGCCCGCTCGACATAAATTCTTATGCTTATCTACCCTCAACGCCGCTCATCCCTTGTGATCACCGCCACACAGGCAAGACGCTGGTGTTCACGCTGCCCATGATCCTCATCGCGCTGCAGGTGGGGGTGCGGGCAGGGATGCGCGGCACGCTTGTCCTTGGAGTGCGACCCCACCAACCACCAACACGCTTGTCTCCCCACTCCACGCGCGCAGGAGGAGATGCGCATGCCGCTTGGCCAGAACGAGGGCCCCATCGGCATGGTCATCTGCCCCTCCCGCGAGCTGGCCACACAGACGTACGAGATCGCCGACATGTACTGCCAGGTACAGAACGTATGCGGGAGTACGTGTGGCCCAAGGGAAGAATCACACACAGCCTGTGGGTGCGTTTGTGTTAGGAAAGCACTAGGGGCCAGTGTATATGTGTGTGTATGCGCACACAGTACGCGCATGCACGCGCAATACCGGTATCCTACACTATTCCTCGCCAAAGCGCTCTTTAACCCACGTGCGCTCCCCTCAGGCGCTGAACGCGGACCGCTACCCGGAGGTGCGGGTGATGCTGTGCATCGGCGGCATCGACCCCAAGCCCATGTACGAGACGCTGCGGCGGGGGCTGCACGCCGTGGTGGCCACACCCGGCCGCCTCAAGGTGGGCGTCTGGGCATGCCCCTCGGGAGGCAACTGCTGGGGAAGGCTGGTCACAGGGAGGAGCAGGCCGGCACCTGGCGCCCTGAGTTTGGCATTACGCATATCTATGCGTGCCTGCTTTGGGAGCAAGGACCCAAGAGAGACTGCTGAATGTATAAACGCGCGCATCGGGCGAGCACACTCCTACGTAGCTAGTGAGTCCCACACGAATTTATCGCTCCCCCAGCTTGCAAGGCTACCTCCCAAGACGCACAAACTGTAATTGCACATAAGCATCGATCACCGCGCCCCATGCAGTTTTCAGCCGCCACCGCCGCTGCACATGGCCCACACCACATGCGGTCCCAACCCACCTGCGCCCCCCCCCCCGTGCGCCTGTGTCCCATGTGCCCTGCCGTGCCTGTTCAGGACCTGCTGCACAAGAAGCGCATGAACCTGGACATCTGCCGCTACCTGTGTCTGGACGAGGCAGACCGCATGGTGGACCAGGTGGGCAGATGCGGGAGCACCAGCATGGGCAGGGAGGAGAAGGGAGGGGAGGTACGGGCATGGGTGGTGGAACGGATGGTGGGAGAAGAGGGGCAGTGAATATTGTGACGAACCAGCCGGACAGAGCCGAGGGAATCAGTCCACGATGCGGAGGAGGGGCATAGGCTGCGTGTGTATCATGCCACAGGCCAATGCGTGCGGTCCTTGTGTTTGCATCTGGTGCGGTCCTTGTGTTTGCATTTTGGTTGCCTTTATGCTCATAATCAACCTCTTTATCCTACTCCTGCTATGGGCAGGTGGGCTTTGAGGACGACGTGCGCGACATTCTGTCCTTTTTCAGGGGGCAGCGGCAGACACTCATGTTCAGGTGCGCGGGGTTGGAGGAGGAGAGGGTTCCTCAGGATGACGGGGCGCTTGCGATTGGGTCAGCCCCACCAGTAGCTGGCCTCGTGTGCTCGTGACCCGGCATGCAAGTACCCGTGCTTATCAATATGTTGCCCCTCTTTTTCGCTCTCATAGCGCGACCATGCCCGCCAAGATCAAGGCGTTTGCGGAGAGTGCGCTGGTGGACCCAGTGGAGGTCAACGTGGGCCGAGCAGGTGAGGGGCATAGCCGCGTAGGAGAGCCCTGGTGAGAATTTTTGGAGAAAGGGGAGTCGCAGTACGCGCACACCATTGCGCTCTGGGCCCTGTCACTCGCCCTTGTGAAACGCCCGTCACTCCTCCGTCCGTGCTATACTCCTGTTCCTGGCTACGCCTCCACTTCTTAAATAGTCATGAATGTAATCCCCCTGTGTGCAGGTGCCGCCAACATGGACGTGATCCAGGAGGTGGAGTACGTCAAGGAGGAAGCCAAGCTGCCGTATCTGTTGGAGTGCCTGCAGGTCCGTGGATTGGGTGGATGGTGGGAGCTGCCCGTAATGATGGTGGCACGGGTGCTGGGCGAGTTTGTGCGTGGCGTGGGGTGTGGAGCTGTCCGGCACGTGCCGGTGCTCGTGCTTAGTTTGGTCGTGCCCTACTCATAACCCCCCTTCCCTGCGTGGCCGCTGCCACTCTCCCTTTGCCCCATTCGTAGAAGACCGCCCCTCCGGTGCTGGTGTTTGCGGAGAATAAGCGCGACGTGGACATCATCCACGAGTATCTGCTGGTGCAGGTAAGGAGGATGTGTGCAGAGAGCGGGGCTGGCCTCTTACGGGCGCGCATACGCTTCGGCGATGTACGTTGTTGAGGGCGGGGGTGCTTCGGCCGCATAATTGCTTGAGCAGGGTGATCTCCGTGAGGGTCAGGCAACATGCATGGCACATGGGCGCCTTACATAGAGTGTCAGAGTGCCTGCAACGTATGCCTTTGATTGCTCCTCACCTCACCCTTTCCCGTGCAATCCGCCCCAGGGTGTGGAGGCCGTGGCGGTGCACGGCGACAAGGCGCAGGAGGACCGCCACGCCGCTATCGCCTCCTTCAAGAAGGGCGACGCCGATGTGCTGGTGGCCACAGACGTGGCGTCCAAGGTACCTGCCTGGGGCTCAGGAGGGTGCAGTAGCCGACCATGCAAGACGGGGTGATTTGTCACACGTATGAAGTGCCAGTGGGGCAGCAGGAAGCTTAACATATGAGGGCTTTGGCGTGGCTTTGATGAGGAGGCGCCATTGTGCTGAAAGCGGCGTTTGGGTGTAAATTGAGTCCTGCGGCCGCCCTTATCAGCAGCACTAGTATCCGTAGCTGCAGCCACATTCACGTCAGGCTGCACCTAGCGGCCCTCCGTCCAACCTCGCCTCCGCTCCCGCTTCCCCAGGGTCTGGACTTCCCGGACATCCAGCACGTGATCAACTACGACATGCCCGAGGAGATTGAGAACTACGTGCATCGCATCGGTGAGGTGTCCGGGCGCAATGGTGTCGCTTTAGCACACGCAGCTGTGCCACACGCTGCATACGTGCCACGGTACACCTGCACTCGCGGCGCCGGGTTTATGCAACAATACCTGTGTACACACTTGCGGCTCCTGGCACAAACAGGTCGCACGGGTCGTTGCGGCAAGACGGGTGTGGCCACCACCTTCATAAACACCAAGCAGTGCAGTGAGACCATCCTGCTGGATCTCAAGCACTTGCTCAAGTAAGTTTGCGCGCAGCGAGCTAGCTAGGACGGATGCATTGGGGGTGCGGCGGGTGGCGGTGGTAGGTGACAGGGCGGCTAGGCTGCTTGTAGCTGACGCATCATTGCATTGCGGGCAGCAACCCAGCAATTTTCTGGTCGGCCGTGGGGTTCTTCCCTCAAACCGTGCCCGTGTCCCCACTCATGTTCCTTGCCTGCCTACGGCTCTGTGTCCCTTGACCTTGACCTTGCCCCTCGTGCCTGCCAGGGAGGCCAAGCAGCGTGTGCCTCACTTCCTGCTGGCGCTGGATGACCCTCTGGAGGCACAGGTGGGTAGAGCTGTACACGGTCATGCGTGATGTTTTTCCTTTGTGCTCTCTAACACACAACCCAGATGCACTTTTTGATGCCCAAGCACACCCGCGCTTACACCAATAACCACACCGTCTGCCAATCCTTTGCAGGCGGAGCTGGAGGAGAAGAGTGGCATCAAGGGCTGCAGCTACTGCGGTGGCCTGGGTCACCGTGTCACCAACTGCCCCAAGCTCAAGTCCGAGGACAAGGCCAAGTCACGCGCCAACAAGGACTACTTTGGCAGCGGCGGCTTCGGAGGAGAGATCTAATAGAGCTGCTGCGTTTGTTGTACGTGGGATTGCGTGGTACTACTGCGCGTGGAGCGGTGTGGGGCCGAGCGCTTTACCCGGCTCCTGGCCTTTGGCACAGTGCCATGGGACAAGGTGTACGTGTGCTTGATGGATGATGGGGATTGTCACGGTGGTGCACGTGGTTGTACTAGATGAATGCCGGACGGTGTTGTACGGTACATTGACTGGCGGCTTAAATTTAGGGCAGGTGGGGAGCAGGCTTCCAGGCGGATTGTGGTTGCGCTCTAGTCATGGACGCAAAGGACGAGAAGTGCGCAAAGCTATTAGCAGTTTGGTCAAGGGTGGCCAGAAGTGCAAGCGCCACCGGCGCGCACCCATGCACTGCTGCCCGCACGCATACCACAGCCGTCACTTCTGCTACGGCCTCCCAACTTACACCTCACGTGTAGCATTGCGTCACGTCTATATCCCGGCCTCGATCCGTGCCAGAGGTCCCTGCCACGCCCTAGCTAACTAGTCGCTGACACCAGTTAGGCTGTGTAGCTGTTGTAGGGATCAGAGGCTCGGGTCACTCAGGGAGTCGCTCAGGTCACATAGACTGCCAGACTGCAGTCAGATACCTCTCGCTTGTGCTCCTATACGTGTGACTTAGTCTAGGTTGGGCTTGCTCTCGGCCTAATATGTTCCTAGCCTCATCGCACTGACACGCATGGGGTAGGGGCAGACCGTCACCCGTTTAGTCAACTACCCCTTATCAACACTCCCCCGCGGGCTGCACCTACTACAGCCTAGGGCACCAAGCTTTGCACGTCTTCACCAGATCACCACCTGTCCCTCCACTGCCACTGTCCGCCAAGGCGGCTACGCACGCTTGCACAACCATACGGTACCGTAATAGGGGCGCGCGCCTTTCTGCCAGGCAGAAGGCCTAACATGCTGAGGTCACACGCGCACACACGCATAATAAAACATAGCTCCCGCGCATGCTTGCCGGTGATTCAAACTATCAGATTTGGTATGACATCCAGTCACATACGCGCAAAATTGGGTTTCCTAACCGCATACATCCTGTCAATGCGCTTGCTTATTGTGCGTGTGCGTACAAGCGCAAGGCTGCACGTACCCCTTGCACGAGACACGGCTGTTTGCCGTGCCAGATTTCGTGGCAATACGCACTTTGCGCCTCCGGCGCTTTATTACTCAATCCTCGTGCGCACGGTAGCGTGCCTCCCATGAGCCAAACAGTACACCGTGACCCGGCTCTGTGTGTTTCAACAGCTGCAGGCACGTCAAAGTAAGATGGCCAAGTCACCACGCGCTCCATCCCTAGTGAACACGCACAACAACCAGCATGTGGGATTGCCCACCATGCGTAATGATTCATAGGTGCACTTGGTTGCTCGCATATGCCTCAACGCCGCATAAACGCGATGGATGAATGGGAGTTCGAACTTTTATTGCAGACGTGTTGTGCACGCAGTCAAAAACCTACACATACACGTACGTCGTTATAGGTAGCGTTTGGCAGCATGGTGCAGCGCATTCACAGCGCCTCTTCACACCTTCTAACACTCTTATGGGTGCTGGGACTGTCCCCTCTGTAACATCCGCATTCTTATGGGACACGGTACTGAGCCCCGCCATCTGCCAAAAAACCGCATACATTGCAAGCCCGTAATTAATGGACACGGCCTTTATTTGCCTCCCTATATCATAGTCGGGAGTGGACACCAGCATAGCTGTGGTGCAGCTCAAACGCATTGCTGTAAGAGCCCGCAATAAATAAAGTACATGAATTCAGGGATCTAACCCTGCATAAAGCACATCACAAAGGCAGCGCCTGTCCATCTGACATGCCCCAACTAGCTGCAATGCATGTCACACCACATGGAAGTACGGCCCGTGCCGTATCGCTCTGGCAGCCGCCGATTGCCTGCCGGGCCCCTGCGCGCGCCCACACCTGGAGGCTGCCTAAACCATCCGGTCCCTGTAGTGGGCGAACACTCGGTCCATGGTGTTGCCGTCAATGGCCCTGTTGTACAGCATCAGGGCGCCCAGCTCCTCCTCAGGGGCATATATGGGCGCCAGCCGCCAGTAGCGGCCGAGGTTTATTTCGTTGAAGCCCACAGGATAGCCTGCCGCTGAGCCGTTTCCGGTGAAGGACGTGAAGGAGGTGTCGGTGGCGTAACGGCGGTGAAGACTGAGAACCATTCGGCCGCCGGCCGTTTGCGTGCGAGTTACAAACTCAAGCACCCAGGTGTTGACCGCCGGTAAGCTGGTGGCGCTCACATCTGAAGCACCGGCGTTGACACCGATGCGGGCCACTGCTTGGTTGTACCAGATGAAAGCAGAGTTGGTCCCGATAGTCGAGTTGCCCATGTAGAGGACTTGCCTAGAGCCGGCGTTGGGAATGCGAGGCCTGTGGAGCACAACAGCTGTGAACTCTGAGGTGTTGCTGGTGCCCCAGTTCAGAAGCGGCGTCTTGGCGGGCAGGGTGAGGCGGCCCAGGCAGGTGCCGGTCATATTCACGGCGGGGGCAGAGGCGGATGCCGTGACACTGCAGTTGGAGCCGCCCGTGAAAGTGAACACATGGGTGGCTGCGCGCGCAGGGTCGAGGTCGGCCCAGCTGGTGACGACGGCGGGCTGGCTGGCGTGCGAGGCCAGAGCGCGGGCATCAAGGTAGAGGGTCTCGGGCCGGTCAGGTGCATCCAGTTGAACCGTGCAGACCGTGTCCGAGGTGCTGGAGCAGGCCGTGACCACAAACTGGAACGCAGAGCACTCAGAGCACTGCACCGCAACAGGGACAAGTAGCGAAGGTTTGTCAGGATTATACGGAAGGCGGGTGCAAATGCGGTTTGCTCTTACAACAATGAGAACGAAGCGCAGGTCCCATAAGCTCAACCGATGGATAAACGCACCGTCTGGCACTGGCGGTCGGCCGTGGGTGTGGGGTCCGCGGCCGAGTAGGTGCCAGTAGGGCACACAGCGGTGACTGGGGCGCACTGGCGGTCGGCCGTGGGTGTGGGGTCCGCGGCCGAGTAGGTGCCAGTAGGGCACACAGCGGTGACTGGGGCACACTGGCGGTCGGCCGTGGGTGTGGGGTCCGCGGCCGAGTAGGTGCCAGCAGGGCACACAGCGGTGACTGGGGCGCACTGGCGGTCGGCCGTGGGCGTGGGGTCCGCGGCCGAGTAGGTGCCAGTAGGGCACACAGCGGTGACTGGGGCACACTGGCGGTCGGCCGTGGGCGTGGGGTCCGCGGCCGAGTAGGTGCCAGTAGGGCACACAGCGGTGACTGGGGCGCACTGGCGGTCGGCCGTGGGCGTGGGGTCCGCGGCCGAGTAGGTGCCAGTAGGGCATACAGCGGTGACTGGGGCGCACTGGCGGTCGGCCGTGGGTGTGGGGTCCGCGGCCGAGTAGGTGCCAGTAGGGCACACAGCGGTGACTGGGGCGCACTGGCGGTCGGCCGTGGGTGTGGGGTCCGCGGCCGAGTAGGTGCCAGTAGGGCACACAGCGGTGACTGGGGCACACTGGCGGTCGGCCGTGGGCGTGGGGTCCGCGGCCGAGTAGGTGCCAGTAGGGCACACAGCGGTGACCGGGGCACACTGGCGGTCGGCCGTGGGCGTGGGGTCCGCGGCCGAGTACGTGCCAGTAGGGCACACAGCGGTGACTGGGGCACACTGGCGGTCGGCCGTGGGCGTGGGGTCCGCGGCCGAGTAAGTGCCAGTAGGGCACACAGCGGTGACTGGGGCGCACTGGCGGTCGGCCGTGGGCGTGGGGTCCGCGGCCGAGTAGGTGCCAGTAGGGCATACAGCGGTGACTGGGGCGCACTGGCGGTCGGCCGTGGGCGTGGGGTCTGCAGCCGAGTAGGTGCCAGTAGGGCACACAGCGGTGACTGGGGCGCACTGGCGGTCGGCCGTGGGTGTGGGGTCCGCGGCCGAGTAGGTGCCAGTAGGGCACACAGCGGTGACTGGGGCGCACTGGCGGTCGGCCGTGGGCGTGGGATCCGCGGCCGAGTAGGCGCCAGTAGGGCACACAGCGGTGACTGGGGCGCACTGGCGGTCGGCCGTGGGTGTGGGATCCGCGGCCGAGTAGGTGCCAGTAGGGCACACAGCGGTGACTGGGGCACACTGGCGGTCGGCCGTGGGCGTGGGGTCCGCGGCCGAGTAGGTGCCAGTAGGGCACACAGCGGTGACTGGGGCACACTGGCGGTCGGCCGTGGGCGTGGGGTCCGCAGTCGAGTAGGTGCCAGTAGGGCACACAGCGGTGACTGGGGCGCACAGGCGGTCGGCCGTGGGTGTGGAGTCCGCGGCCGAGTAGGTGCCAGTAGGGCACACAGCGGTGACTGGGGCGCACTGGCGGTCGGCCGTGGGTGTGGGGTCCGCGGCCGAGTAGGTGCCAGTAGGGCACACAGCGGTGACTGGGGCACACTGGCGGTCGGCCGTGGGTGTGGGGTCCGCGGCCGAGTAGGTGCCAGTAGGGCACACAGCGGTGACTGGGGCGCACTGGCGGTCGGCCGTGGGCGTGGGGTCCGCGGCCGAGTAAGTGCCAGTAGGGCACACAGCGGTGACTGGGGCGCACAGGCGGTCGGCCGTGGGCGTGGGGTCCGCGGCCGAGTAGGTGCCAGTAGGGCACACAGCGGTGACTGGGGCGCACTGACGGTCGGCCGTGGGTGTGGGGTCCGCGGCCGAGTAGGTGCCAGTAGGGCACACAGCGGTGACTGGGGCGCACTGGCGGTCGGCCGTGGGTGTGGGGTCCGCGGCCGAGTAGGTGCCAGTAGGGCACACAGCGGTGACTGGGGCGCACTGGCGGTCGGCCGTGGGTGTGGGGTCCGCGGCCGAGTAGGTGCCAGTAGGGCACACAGCAGTGACTGGGGCACACTTGCGGTCGGCGTTCCACTGAGCCGCGACAGCCTCATACTCGTTTGCGTTGCAGACGCTGTGCTCGCTGCAGCCGCGGTCCTTGTTCCACTGAGGCGCAGATGACTGGAACTCGCTCTCGGTGCAGACCGTAAGGAGGCGGCACACACGGTCGCTGATGGAAGTGGGTGCAGCGGACTCGTACTCATCCACGCCACAGGCCACACGAATCTTGGCACACACCCGGTTGGCCAGGGCCGTAGGTGCGGACACCTCATACTCCTCAGCCAGGCAGGACGAGACTGGGCTGCAGATGCGATCCGAGGTGCCGGTGGGGGCGGCGGACTGGAAGGTGATGCCGGCGTGGCAAGCGGGGCTCACCTACGTGCAAAAGCAGCAGGGTGGGGTCACCAAACTTGAGTAGGCCCTTTCTACTTACTTGCCCACAGACCGCACCAGTACTGTAGCGTGGTACTATGAGTTGATCAACTGCTTCCCCTACATCGGGACATGGACTTACCGGGGCACAGACACGGTCTGCGTTCCAGGTAGGTGGGGAGGCCTGGAATTGGTCCATTGCGCACTTAGTCACCTGCGCGGCATACATGTTGGGTTGCGAAATTGGACCTCCAAAGACCGCAGCACATGAACCTAGTCCTGAATCCTCCCTTCTTTGCCTGTCGGCATTATGTATAAATAGTGGGTCCCATTTTTGGGCTGAGCCCCCCGAGCGAAGCGATCCAGGGGGGGGCGAAGCCCCCCAGGATTGCCCCTGTCCGTGCCTGCCTGCCTGCGTGCCTGCCTGCGTCGACAAAAAGTGCCAAACTGGCGCAAACCGCGAGTGCCACGTATTATTAATTGCTATTCCCTATTGTAGAAAAATAGGCGGCAGGGAAAACTCGGCCGGAGCGAGAAGCGACCTCGTGAGTCCATGGACATCTTGACTTTCTTCAGTCCGCGAGTATAGCTCTCGGCCCCTAAATATCTTACATCCATGTATCAAAACATGTCGACGACAAGCGTCTTGGGGCAAGAATGTCGAAATTGTTTGCAACAGCCAAACCATGCGTCCCCGAGCCTTAAATGTGTCGCGGCCCGGGATCCCGCGCCCGAGCCCGGCTAGCCGTTTGCGGTGCTTGAGTGGGATGTGGGTGAGGTGCATTTGGGATATCATGGACCGTGAAGTGGCGTGGGTAAGTTGGCGTGGCGTGGCGGGGACAGGGCATGTCGGTGCCTCGGCACGGCGTTGGCATAGTGGCCAGTCCCGCTGGATGGGCTTGCAAGGGTGCTGTTCATGTCGCCGGTGCCCATCGTCACATCCCTTGCGCTTCATGGGGCTCAGCCCATTTTCCAGCTGTACAAAGCTGACACCCCTTGTTGCACAGCGGTGCCACACGGCACTGCAGACTTCCGTACCTGATGGCACAGGCGGTCAGAGAGGGAAGTGGGAGCGACGGCCTCGTACTGGTCGGCACTGCAGATTGTCACCGGCATACATCCACGGTCGGAGGTGAAGGTGGGAGCGGCTGACTGATAGTACAATCCCACAGGACAAGGGGCCGAAACCTGTGTGGGCACATGACGGGGAAAACAGCTCAATGTTGGACTGTATGGCTTCCTTGATGGCTTCAGGTCAGGAGAGAGTCTGTTCAGTGTTTGGCACGCACGCACACGTGGCCTACGCCCTCATGCTCACCGCCGCGCACTTGTAGGCGTTGTTCTTTCCGGTCTTTCCCGATGCTGAGCAGAACGAAATGCCAGCGCAGCACTTGACACTGCCGGCAGCATTGCTGCCCGTCGCGGGATTGCAGTTCGCGCCAAGGTCCAGACACCCAGCTGCGCTGCCGAGTGAGCGTCGCCCAAGCTCAGCTGTTGCGGAGCCGACATTGGCAAGTAGCAAGACTACGAGCCCGAGCTCGCCGAGTCCACGCGCCATGCATGACTTCGATGGCATGGCCGCAGCCCACTGTATCTTGGTGCGGAGCACCACACTGGTTCAGATCTATGATAGAAAGCAAGGAGCACGGCCGTGCGCCGTGCCAAGGGCGTCCCGTCCCGCCCCGCGACCGACCTTCCGACCGACCTGTGACCGACCTTCCCGCGCCCTGGCCGGTGACCAGGAAACGGGTGCGAGTCTGAGCTTGCCTTGTGTTCGTCGTGAACTATGCCGTTGGTTTGTAAGAGTGTAATAAGTTGTTCCGTTCAAGTTTGCGAGACGAATACCGTCACGAGTGCTAAGGCGTGGACGTTTCGTCTGCATGACACCGATTGCCACATCCACGAGCTCAGCACTCTGGTTGCAATGCCGTAAACTGTCATCTTTAACATGCCATTTACACGTATGCCTACAACCCGCGCTCTCCAAACAAGCGTGACGTCGGCTTGTCCGCCTCCATGTCCGAGCCCGCCCCCATACATGTCTGAATCCCGAGCGCGGTGTCACGCCTTGGCCCTTTCAAGCCTTCCACGCCTTTCGCCTATGCCTATCGCTTGCGGCATTTGGCCCGCCACCTCGCCGTCCTCTCTTCAAGCCACTCCAGCTATGAATCTATGCTGGAGTTAACAGCCTGCTCGCACCCGTCGTCCCTGCCTGTCGCCATCACACTCTCCGTCACCGTTCGCAAAGTCCTTACTACTCGAAGTAACACATATGCGTACTCACACCAATCTGCTTATGACCGAATGGACTGCGGAGTGATGGACGGCGCTGTCCGCGCCGTCTGGCGCCAGGTGTACTCCCACAGGTCCACGCCCTCCGAGTCCTTCCAGCCCTCCACCAGCATGCCCTGCGTGCAGCGTGTCCGGTGGTCATCATGGGCATGGGCATGTGTCAGCGGCACAAACAGGACCCATGCTTGCCAGTCAACACCTCTGCGTACACAATAATTCAAGTTCTTCGTCCACCAGCGCCCATACATGGCATGCAGTATGCCGTTCCACAGGCGAAAGCCTGCAGGTTACACGCCCGTACCTTGCTGTGCAGCACCAGCAGCATGTTCTTGAGCGCTTCCGGCAGCGCCTCCGCCAGCACCTCCCCCTGCTGCCGGTTGGCGGCGGCGGCGGCGGCCAGCACGTCCAGAATGCCCCGCCAGATGGCGCCGAACGTGGCCAGGCTCTCTAGCTGTGAATGACAGAAACGCGGTGTGGTGGTGGTGGTGGTGGTGGTGGTGGTGGGGTGGGGGGGTTACATTCATGATTAATTAAGAAGTGAAGTCGTGGGCAGGTACAGTTGCAGAGTAGACGCGTTGTTACCGATGTCCGTGGGTGGGGGGGGTGCAAAGATTGGTACAGAGAAGAGGGGGCAGGGGTGGGGTCAAGCGGAGGAAGGCAACTGGATGACACACGCTGCCGCTGTGTGGATGCATGATTGGAGACACACGGCTATGTGACAGAGTTCCCCAATGCCGGGTGCACGGCCCGTGCCCATAGCAACCCCGGCCGCTCACTTGCGTGTGGTACAGCAGCACCATCTTGGACAGCGCGCGCACCAGCTCGCGCACTGTCACGTCGCACTGTGGCATGTCGCGGCTGTGCATGAGCTTGACAAGGTCATGGCCCAGCGGCAGCAGCAGCTCCGTCAGCGAGCGCGCCAGCCCCGGCGGCGGAATCACCAGCCGCTCTGCCGCCACCACGGTGCGCTGCAGGCACGACATGGTGCCGGTGCGCACCTACGAGGAGAGACGGCAAGGGGCGCCGTTTGGATGACACCAACGTGTGCACAAGCATGCTACACAGACTCTGGGAGCGCCAATGCGTGCCGCCCTCCGCCCGCCCGCCTCGCACCTCCACGCTGGTGTTCTTGGCAAGGCGGCACAGCCAGCCGATGAGCAGGTGCCAGGTGTCGGCCTTGAAGGCCAGGAAGCCCAGCCGCTCCAGCGCCTCGGGGGAGTGCTTGGACTGGCTGCTGATCCACCACAGCTCCAGCCACTCCTCCGCGCTCTGAACCAGGCGGATGGCCTGTCCGGGTGGACACACAGCGCGAGTGTCAGCCAACAACAGGGCTATGTACCATATACTCGGCCTTGCGGATTGCGCGACAGAAGGCACAAGCGGCCTGCCACGCCCCTGATATGATGCACGCGACCGCTCCCACCTGGCTTATGTGGTTCGGGTGGCCCGGGCGCTCGCCGCGGCGCGGGTCCGGCACCGCGCGCTCCAGCAGGTCAACCGCCGTGGAGACCACCGTGTGGTAGTTGAGCATCGACAGCGATTCCTTCACCACCCTGTGCCGTACGTTACGAGGCCATGTGTACTGGTTGGTTGGATGGCCATCACCAGCAGCACAATCACAAAGCCTGAGCCCACCTCCGCTGCTGTCAGGACCAGCCTTAGCCAAGTCGCACTGCAAACAGCCAACACGGCCGCACGCACACGCAAACGCACCAGGTGATGGTGTCCAGGCACACGGGGTAGGAGGCGGGGTCCAGGTGGATGACCTTGATGAGCGCACAGATGGACATCCAGGCCTGCTGGTTGTGGATGTAGGCGGCGGCGCCCTGCAGCAGCGACTGGATCTCCGCCGCGATGGTGGAGGCCAGGTCGTGGGCAACCTGCGTCCGGGGGGCGGCGGGTAGCGAGCCAGGTGAGCCGCCAACAAGCCGCACAACCCGTTCTACATGAACTTCACACAAGGTTTCACTTCAGGTAACTTGCATCCGTGCTTCCACTGTGTTCCTTGTACATTTTTGGCCCCGGTCCCGTGAAGTAGTGGCGCTACCGCGCCCCGCACCTGTTCGTCCACCAGGCTGAGCAGCTGGATGCCGCGCATGAGCGGCTCGCTGATGTCGGCGGCCTTGTAGGGCAGCAGGCGCTGGCACAGTCGCATCATCGCCATGATGGACTTCTGCACCAGCACCGTGTCGCACTCGCGGCTGTGCTGGAAGATCGTCTGTGAAACGTATGTAGTGGTAGGGGATGGCGTCAGGCAAGGGTTGCCGAAGACAAGTAGGCAAGAGGCCTGTTGCATCTTGCAAATGATGGCCAAGCACCGGCAGATGCACCCACCGCGAAGTGCTCGTATGCGCGCGGCCACAGTAGCGTGATGCGGTCCCGGTTCCGCAGCAGCACCGTGAACAGCAGCTCCAGGCACAGCTCCGAGGCGTCCCACGGCATAGAGGAGGACGGCGGCCGCGGGATGGGGCCACCGCTGCCGCAGATGGCGCGGACCAGCTGCACCAGCGACTCTGCTGAGATGTGGATGCTTATGTGAGTAGCTGCCCTCTAGCGCCGATGCAACCTTAAGAGACACTCAGCCACAGGTTGTGCTTATTCGCACACCCAGAACAGGCAGTACGACAACACTCACCCTGTTTGAGGAACTTGCTGTCCATGAAGGCGTCCTCGAAGGCACACTTTGTCAGGCAATCCTCCGCCGCCACCACCGCCGCCCGTTCCGGCTCACTGCATGAGGCAGGACGGCCCCCGGCCCACGCGTTTCGCACACGTAACATACGGTAGCCTCTCCAACCAGTACATTGCCACGGTCATCAATTGCAAACCGTTCTCAACAATGTGGGCGTACCTGAGGAGCGCGTTGGCGGCCTCCATGGCCGCCGTTGCCGCCGCAATGCTGTTGGTGTTGCCGCGGCCAGCGGACGGGTCGTTGCCAGTGGGTTCCGAGCTGAGCGAGAGGATCTGCGTGAAGCTGCTGCCGGCACGGGATTGGCGCGACGTGGCAGGGGACAGAACCCGGTAAGCACACAGCATATCCGGTATGAGGCTGCGCCAACGTGAAAAGCTGGAAAGGTGCGCCGCTGACGCAACTCATGCGAGGTGCCACAGCACAGCCGCACCTGGATATGTGCTTGAAGATGGATGAGGTGCCGCTGTTGGCGGTGCCCGCCCGCTGCAGCGCCAGCCGCCGCGCGCGCAGCGAGCTGCACTCGCCGTCGCGCACCACCAGCCCACCGTCGCCATCCCCTGCGGGCGCTCGAATGGGTGCAAGGGAGCGGGGGCACACGCAGCATAGGCCGCCGGGGCGTTGGTTGCTGTCAGCACTCGAAGACGGCGGGGGTATAAGCGGGCACGGCCCACAACCCAAGCTCATGACCATCCAAACAAACCGCTAAACCTCCTTTGAGTCGCTGTTGCAGCCGAACTAAGCCATAGCCCGGAAGCGCCCGGTCCTACCATTGAGCGCCCTGCAGAAGCTGTCCGGCAGCAAGCCCCGCCGGTACAGCTGCACCACCAGGTCCATCACGTTGGCCCAGCCCCCGCGCAGCGAGTCGCCATGCCTGCAAGGCCGCGCGAAGGTACGCATAACCCTGGCTTAGGTCTTGCGCGTTGGCCGTTCCTGTACCTGCGCTGTGCCAGGCCACGGCACGAGCCACGCACACTGCTACCTTCTCCCCCATGTGCCGTATTGCTGCTGATTTGACGATGCCCGCACCACGCAGGATATCATGACCGTTTCTCCAAACGCGAAACCCATGACACGTGACGCACTTGTTGATGACCGCTGCCAGCGTGCGCGTAACGGCTCGCAGCCGGGGGTCGCGGCCAAACACCACGTCGCTGCGGGCGGAGGCCGGCACCTGCGCCAGCTGCTGGAGCGGGATCTTGGACAGGTTGACGATGATGGAGTCCGCCACGTCCTCCAGCTCGTGCGCCGCCGCAATCTGGCAGGCCAGCTGTGGGCGGGGCAGGACAGGACCGGCATCGGGTTCAGCAGGTCGAAGCACATGTTCCGTGCCGATGTAACCACGGGGCTTCCGAGGGCCGTGTACATGTATCGTTAGCTCAATACGCCCGCGATGACGAGCGCGCAACCGGATGTCCGCCTAAAACTGCACCTGCAGGCCCTCCAGCGCCGACCCAATGAGAGCCTCGTTGGTGCAATTGTCCACGATGGCGCACATGGCGTGTACCGCCGGGCCCCAGATCAGCCGGAACATGGTAGTGTCGAATAGGTGGCGGCCTGTGCACCGGACAAGACTTCAGCTACAGTATGTGGTGTGAAGCGTCGGCAAATTCCGAGGTCCATCCGCTTTCCCGCTCCGCTCCCGCTCACTTCTTACTAATCATGAATGTAATCCCCCTCATGCCTGGACGCCACCAGCACTCACCACTCTCGCTGGGGAGCACTAGGCCGCGCTGCGTGCCGCTGACCTGCGCCAGCTGCAGGAAGCACTGCTCGCTCACGTCCATAGACGCCGGCTCCGACAGGCGCAGAGGCGTCTTCACGATGGAGTAGTAGATCTCCTGTGGGCCCCGAAACGCGCGTGCACGCGTCAACACAAGGCAGTCCACCAGCCATACCCAAATCCTAGTTTGCAGACGTGACCTAGGACATGGGCACCACTAGGTATAACGGGCTAATCCAACCACCGCACCTCCAGGAAGCGCTTGTCAAAGTCGGTGCCGTCGTTGACACCGCGAAGGTTGCGCTGGAACGACTCGAGAGTCATCTTGTTCTTGACCTGTGTGAACACAGACGGGTACAACGGCAGTCGACATCACACACGTGTTGCCTCGAAAGCTTCCAGTTCCACCTGTCAATAGGCATAAATCACTGCACTGCTGGCCTCGCACCTGGTTGTTGTGCTGGTCGGTGTTGAGCATGATGACGGAGTAGGCCAGCACGTAAGCGGCGTCGGCACAGCGGAACACGTCCTCGTTGCCGGCGTAGTAGTGCCGCCCAAAGGCGTTAATGATGCGGTCAATCTTCTGGGCCTCGCCCGGCAGCTTGAACGACTCCAGGAACATGCGCAGCGCCGAGTCGAACTTGAGGTGCGCGAAATCAAAGCCAGTCGTGTATGCCTCCAGCACCTGCAGCGGGTGAAAGAGGCCGGGCATGCAGTGACATCGTTGGCTACTTCCTATGTCAACGGGAAAAGCATGTCGTATTCGTGATTGAAGAAGAGCCCGGAACGGTTGTCAACACCGCGTCCGCCTCAGCAACACCAGCTTTTCTTAGTGCGACCCGGTTTCCCGAACCCACCTCCAGGTAGAAGGGGTCAGGGTCACCCAGGAGCTCGCCGATGGTTGTCTTGTTGAGGCCGGGGCAAGTGCGTAGGAAGTGGCCCAGCCGCGTGGCCAGCAGCTTCTTAGCCGCGGTCGCCGCCTCGGGATCCGTGCTAGGCGGCGGCTGCTCCGGAAGTAGCTTGGCAGCCTGTTGGGGAAGAAGGCGTGATATGATGTTCGCGATGCGCTGTTGCATTGCCTAACGCACTGGCAGCTGCTTGAGCGCAGTAGCTAACCTAGGCATGACCCCCAAGTCCTGATCGTGCACGAGCGATTGGTCGCTCACCTGCATGGCCACGAAGCCCTTCTTGAAGTCCTTGTTGAAGTGATCCACTGCCAAGCCTGTGTTTGTGAAAAAGCGTCAGCCCCTCGCACACGCTGTACTTTTTACATTGTGACGGACCTCCAAATGTGCAGTTCCCCTCCTAACTCGGCATCAGGTGACAACGCGGCCCATTTTCCAGTCCCAGCAGCCACAGCTGGTTGTGCCCAGACCGGGCGGCAGAACTCCTTGCTCACCTATCCGTGCCTTGAGGCAGCGCTCCGCCATGGCACAGCGCAGCTCCAGGGGGCCCGTCACCGGCACCCCCCGCACACCCGCGCCACTGCCCGGCGGCAGGCCGCTGCCCACCGTCGCCAGGCCGGACGCAGTTGAGCCTGGCCCCGCGCCCGCAGTCGCACTGCCCGCCGACCGCGCCTCCGCCGCCGCCACCTCCGCGGCGCTTAGCACGGCTCCCGGCTCCTGCAGCGCCGCGGAGCCGCTCGTTGTCAGCGACTTGCTGCTAGCCGTGTGTCCGTGCCCGTGGCTGGTGCTGCGGATGCAGTAATAACAGATCGGAGGAGTCAATAGTCAACAGTTACGCAAAACAGCTGATGCAGGCCCTCGACTGGCTACCCTTGTCCTGGGCCAGCAAGCTTATATCCCCAGTCATCACTCCAGGCGCACTTACGTGTGGTTCAGGTGGTGGTGATGGTGGTGGTGCGTGAAGGGGTGTGGCGCCAGTAGCACATCGGCCAGGGCCCCCAGGTCGGGGTGCGTGCCCGACACCAGCGGCCCCCACAGGTCGGCGTAGAAGGGCAGCTCATTTGCGGGCGACGGAGCCGCCAGCAGCTCTTGGCCGTTGCGCGCACTGACAGTTTGCGGCAAGGCGGACAACAGCACACATAGTTTCATGGAAGATCCCATCCGAGGCATACGTTGCGTTGTATTGTTGCACCATTGTCAAGTGCTTGATCGTATGAGCGCACCTCTGCGCGAGCGCGTTGAGAATCGCCAGTAGCGCCTCCAGGCTGATGAAGTTCAGCGGCCCCACCGACGTCTTGGACACCGGGAACGCCGTCTTGGAGATCAGCGAGCAGACCTGAAGGGGTGTTGCGTGATGCGGCGACTTTCAAGTAACGGCAACCTTGAATGCCCTACAGTGTATGCCCTAGGAGCTGCTATGTCACTCGCAACTGTGATAGCCCGCCGCCGCACCTCCTCGAACAGGTTTGCGCGCTCCACCCGGCAGTCGCAGTTGACGAACATGTCGTGCACGAAGTTCGGCTGGCGCACCAAGTCCAGCAGGCCTTCCAGCGCCGCCTCCTGTGTGGCGGGTATGCGAGGCCGCACCGTCGGCAGCTGACACCATTCGCCCCTGTTTCGCCCATGTGTACCCTGATGGTTGCCCCTAGCACCCAGGCTGCTGTACAACCTGCGCAGTGCCTGTCCTTTCCTTCCTGCCCAGCATTTGACCGCACCTGCTGCTCCAGCGCCAGAACGCCCTTGCCGTCCGCCAGCTTAAGCAGCACGCGTTGCAGCACCGTCTCCATCTGGGCCATGGACACGTGGCCCAGGTAGGAGCTGATTGCCAGCAGCGTCTGGCAGAAGCCCGTGATCACCGACACGCTGCTGTATTGGACCTGCAGACAGATCGAGAACGCAGTCGAGGACAAGGTATGCGACGCAGCAATCATAGCGGCACAGGCAAGCACGGTGACCTGATTTGAGGCCCCTGCAACAGAAGCGCCATGTTTAGTGCTGCATTGCTCACCACTGCCTGGCACATGGAGTACAGCAGGTCCACCTGCGCACACGTAAGAGCGAGAGTTCTGCTGTTTCCAACGTGCATGCTGCAGAACACGAGGTGCTGGCTGCAACGTCCCATCCCTGCGCGCCCTCCACTTCCGCACAACTTCAACGCACAGTACCCATACCACCCCACCAGCTACCGCACCTGCACCAGCCGCGCGAGCGGCTCCGCCAGCACCAGCGCCCCACCCGCCACACAGATGACAGCGTGCACTGTGTCCAGGCTGAACACCACCATCTCCTCCACCGTTTCCTTGGTAGCGCCCTGAATGACAAGCACCCAGCATCCCAACATTGCATGACGGAGTCACAAGTACTCGCATGAAGAAGACGAGTATTGCTGTCACACTGCGTGCGTCTACCCTGTAAAAAAGACTTGTATACCGGGCCCACCTGAAGAGACGGCCCCTTCTGGATGAGGTCGATGAGGAACTCCAGGATGTTGACCGCCGCGCGCACACCATAGCGGCAGGTAGGCTCAGGCACCGGTTGCTGCAAGAAATATATGCGACAACGTGTTGACAGTCCCTCATCAATTGCAGACTTGTGAGCGCGTGCGTTCCCGCACTCAAGCGATGCATTTCATATGGCGATCACAGTCCTTGGACCCACCTGGTTAATCTCCGCCGCCTGCGCTGCTAACAGCTGCTCGGCAACGTTTTTGAAGACTGTCCGGATCATGGCGCCGCACGTCTGCCTCGAGTAGTACCCCATGATGTCTGCAGGAGGAGAGAACCCGGAGGTTGAACCAAAATCGGGAACCATGCCAACGCGGCAAGCTTGCCAAATGCCGTTGCGGATGCCCGGTAGTACATTTGAAGCCCCACCGTGCTTGGTTGCGGTGCGTACCTCCGTACTCCTTCGGCTTCTTCACGGGGTCGCCCAGCATGAAGGCCGCCTGCACCGCTTTGCAGATGGACTCGTCTGTCAGGAAGCAGCCCGCCGCGCTGTTCACCGCCTGGCCCAGAACCTGTCTCAACAACGCATACAGTGTACGGTATAAGCAGTTGTCAGTAGTCAGCGCACGGTGGCTTTGCAAATAAGACTGAAGAACGCCAGCATGCATGTTAGCTGAAGAACACGAACCGGCATGCAGTATGTGCAACCAGCACGCAGCTGCCCCAAGCGCTACCACGGAAAAGTCATCACCTGCACGATGTTCAGCAGCACGATCTCGTCCGACGAGTTGTTCGTGGACTCGAATTTGCATTGCGTCGCGTCCTCCACAATCTGGTTGATGGCCTGCTCCACGTTCCGCGTTCCCGGCGCTGCGGCAGGCACACACCGTTTCCAGCGTGAACAACAACCTGAAGCTAATCTTTCGCCCCCACCTCAACCCCAACCCCCAACCCCCAACGGTCATTCCTGTCAAGCCCCCAAGCGACGCGCATGCGGGGACCTACCCAGCAGGTTGCTTTCGAGGATGCGCTGAAGCGCAACCGCTGCTGCCCCCGTGATAGGACCGCTCACGTCCGACGCTTTGATCAAGTTTAGGAACGGCGACAAATATATCATGGGGTCCACATCCCGCCAGTCTGCAAAATACGCAATAAACCGTCAGCACAAGCTCTGGGTGTTGCGGGGCGTCGCCGATCACCCTGCAACACTGACCCTGAAACTTGAATATTTCCGAGCGCAGAGCCCGAAAAGCGTCATCATATTTACTCGGCTCGTTGCGGTCCTCCTCCTGCGTGCACAAGAGAAAAGCAGCTGAGAAGGGACACGAATCGAATCGAGCTGCCGACCTCCACTCACATAGTACCGCGGCACCATTGCCCATTTGGCATTGTGCCGCATCGCCGTGATAACGCTGGCAATCTCATGGTTCAAAAGCAGCGTGTGCGCGGCGGGTGAACCGCGATGAAGGGCCATTTTAGTGTGCGTGCCCAGCAGCCCTGCTCAGGTTCCTCTGCTGACGTATTCGTGCCTAGGTACAGCCACTCAGGTCGTGGAAAATCGGAACATTGTGTATCGCAACAGGCACGCCTTGTGGTTAGCCTGTCTTGTGGAATAATGAAGTAATCTTGCGCTGTCTATAACATGGCCATTGTCAGGCTGTCTCGCTATGCATGTTGGAGTGCAGCAAGTCTAACTTTGGGGCTGCATGCGGACACTCAAGCAAACAAGGCCCAGCCGATTGCAGCTCGCTGTAAAAACTGTTTACAGTATCTGTTGTGTGGAATAAACAAGCTTTGAGAAATCATTTATCGGTCGAACTTGTTATATTTCAGGCAGGGCAACATACCTGAGACCTACTGTTACATACCTCAGACTTTTCACATAGTATCATACGGTAACTAGTTGGAACATGTCAAAACCACTGATGCGGAGCTTGCGGGTTGTCCTGTCGAACGGGGCAAGCATCACTGTGCCAAGCTCGCTGCGGGGACGCGCGGAAAAGCCATATTTCTTGAACTTTGTGAGTCTGTAGAAGGAGGCGACTGGGGCAGGGGGTGCGGGTCGTGAATGGCTAGCGGGGACAAACGGCAGCAAAGTCAGCACAGGCTCCACGCTGGCACACCCCACGACCGATGCATATGTGCCCCCGCTTGTCGGGCTGTCCCTTCAAGTGTAATTCGCATCCATATCGTTCATTACCACCAGTTCTTGCGCCTTGCAGGATATCCACAACCACAGTGTCTGGCGTCATAACATCAAAGCAGAAGTCGAACAGGACTCAGCGAGCCAGGCACGTGATCTCCTCCGTCGACTCCCCCAAGCACCTAAAAATGCCGTGACTAAGCGTTCCCGATTGCGTTCTTTTGCCCGCCGCACCTCCACCCGTGAACTAGTTACGGTACCGCTCATGCGCTGGCTAGAGGTCATCCATGCCTCGGTTTTTGTGCGTATTCGCAGCGACTCAGTGGCGCATGTGACCTCTGTGCAGGAAGCGCCGGATCGCACGCGGGGTTTCTACGACAAGTTTACCGGAAGCAATCTCAAGGACAAGAGGCATCGGCGAAACGCATAAGGCGGAGTTGTGGCTGGACTATGTGTAGGGCTAGGAGTGATGGCATGCTATGGCATGCCGTGAGGGCGTGTAGGTGGGGCAGCCTGATGTGAGGTTGCGCCGGAGGGCGGGAAAGATTTTATCGTTTGTATTTTTCGAACGGCATTGGGGCGTCCCACTGAAGCTATTGCATGTGGTATGCGCCAGGGCGGGCGGATACACGAGGACGCGCAGCTAGGCTAAAGACCTTACACATCAAGTAGGTAGGAGTCAGGAATCAGCTAGGAAGCGGGATGCCACGCCCGCTGCATTGCTGGTGCTGGCCAGAAACGATGGTGCTTACTGGTCCTCGTATCCTTGTATTCTCTTGGTTCGGGTGCGCTGGGCAAGGGAAGCGCATCCTCTTAGGCCAAGAAAAGCATGGGAAAGCACAGACCGCAAGGGCTGCAGCGGTGACCCCGCAATAAACTATGAGACACGTAATTGTAGAGATTGTATGGCCTGTAGCATTGCGGCACGGTGGTGGCGGCGATGTTGGACAGCGGCTGCAGCGCGGGGCCCAGCGGTTGCATGTATGTGCGGAGCGGAGGGAGCAACATTGATGAGTGGTGGACCCGGCAAAGTGGGCAGGAGGGCATCAGGCATGACAAGAAAAGGTGGCTCTCCCTTGCAAGGGAAAAGTGGGCTGTGCCGCCACGCCACGTCCTCCGTCTGAGGCCGAAGGTTCCGATACTAGCCTCATCTCCCGGACATAGCCGGGGTCGGTTGGTACAGGCACCGCCCGCCATATGTGCCCAGTCGCGCCCAGCTATCAAGCACTAGTGCAGCAGGCAGCAGGCCAACCAGACAGCAAGGAAAACACCCCTGCCGCTGCAGCTGACTGCCCGCTACGCCATCCTCGTCAGCACAGGTCGCTAACCAGACAACACCGGCAGGTCTCAACCTGCGCGCCGGCGCCGCTTTGAAGGCGGCGCCGCGCTGTCCTCCTCCACGTGGCCTTGCCCGCCCCCTCTGCTCCGAACATGCGCGCCGCCACTGCCGCTGGGCCCAGGGCCGCCCGTGCCGCCGCCACCACCGGGCCCAACGCCGTGGCCGCTGCTGTTGCCGCCGGTAGGCGCGGTGCCACCACCCCCGCCACCGCCGTCTCCAGGCCCTGCACCGCCGCCACCGCCACCGCCACCGCCGCCGCCGCCGCCAGGCCCTGCACCGCCACCGCCGCCAGCAGGTCGCAGGGCTGCAGGCCGCGGTTTGCCAAGCAGCATCTCCATCAGCGCGTGCCGCATGTTTGTAGCCGAGTTGGCATCGCGGCCCTGCAGTTCAACATGCAAACAGGGCGTGTGTCATCCCATGTGTCATCCCGTGTGTCACCCCGTATCATCTCCAAACCGCCCTGTGTCATCCCGTGTCATCCCGTGTCATCATCTCCAAACCGACCTGCCGCCCCAAACCTGCCCCAAACCTGCCATCCCACTTACCCACACAGTCCCGCAGTGTTGGCACACTTGGACGTCGCGGGCACGCGAGCCACCAAACGGAATCACAACTTCCAGGCAGCGCTGCCCGTTACCAAGCAGGCGCCGTCCGCACTTCGCACACACCTGCTCAGACACAGAGATAGGTTTGGGCCAGGTAAGGTACGTGTGCATTGAGCGTTGTGCGCATTGCTTTGTGAAGATCACAGCGTACCTGGCTGGTGTAGTATTCGTCCACGTAGACCACCAGGTGGGCGTACTTGTCCACCAGCAGACGCAGCAGCGCCCGGTTTGGGCCCCTGCCTGACCTGAATTGCGAAGTAAGTGAGTGAGTGGGTGAAGGTGAGTGGGTGAGTGAAGGTGGGTGAGTGAGTGCGTTGCTGAGCGCCTGTTGCCGACGGGGAGTTACAGACATCATTAATTAGCAGGGGGGCAAACAACGGCAGCCTCAGAGCACAACCCAGCCTGACCCAGGATACAATCAGATAGACTGCATCTACAAAGAAGCTGAGCACACCCCAATGCCCACCTGGTCCTCCTCGTCCTCCTCGTCCATCTCTGCTCCGCCCTCGTTGCCCGCCTGCGGCTGACCAAGCGCCATGCCCGCTAGTCCCCCCAGCGGCACCTCATCGTCGTTCACCTCCAGCTTCGCACGACAGTACTTGCGAACCCATTTGGGAAAGTTCGCCCTGTAGTGCTGCTCCAGGTTGGTGAGGACGTCTTGAAGCAGGTGGTGCACCAGCTGCGACAGGAAACGACAGGGCATATGTCAAAGACATGAGGCATTCACGACCGCGGTCCCAGGGAGTGACCCGTACCTGGTGGTGCGCCGTGATGTCGATGGCCGGGCCACCCGTGTCCTCGCTCAGCAGCGGTGCAAAGTGCGCATCGTAGAAATGCGACAGGAGGCTTTGGCGTTGGCGACGATGCGTGGACGTTGTGATGAGCGCCGCGGACTCCTGCAGCAGGTTGATGTCGATGGTTGGCACACGCCGGTGGAAGACGTGCTGTTGTGGCGAGACGTCAGCCCGCTCGCGCACTGCGGGCATTGGGAAGCAACCAGCAGGTCAATGATACCTGCGCATAATGCGCTCTAGCATAAAGCGCTCTAGACTTAATGCTTACGTCCTTGACGCCGCGCAGCCAGTCCGCACTGCTCCCGCCACTTGGTGTCGCAGACCGCGCAGTGGAAGGCGGGGTCCGTTCGGCAGACGACGAAGTGCCGCAGGAAGTCCAGCAGGCGGTACCGAAGGGGCGTGGCCACAAAATCTACCTTGAACCTAATTGCTGCGAGCGTTGCCTCGTCCTTGCAAACGCTTCGCAGCGACACCTTACGGGTGCTATTTTTCTGAACCATTATGAACGTTAGGGGTGTGGGAGCCGGCCCACACCCCTAACACGGGCAAGGTTGGGCGGACTTCAGAATTGTTTGGCCTGTGCTACGGCTACAAGGGTGCGAAGGGGAAAGTTTGAAGTTGGCAACTCTTCCTTTGTGGAATCCGCGTGACAGGGCTGCTTTCCTTGCGACCTCGCGACCTCGCGAAAGTCAAGATGTCCATGGACTCGCGAGGTCGCTTCTCGCTCCAGCCGAGTTTTCCCTGCCGCCTATTTTTCTACAATAGGGAATAGCAATTTATAATACGTGGCGCTCGCGGTTTGCACCAGTTTGGCACTTTTTGTCAACGCAGGCAGGCAGGCAGGCAGGCAGGCAGGCAGGCAGGCAGGCAGGCAGGCAGGCAGGCAGGCAGGCAGGCAGGCACGGACAGGGGCAATCCTGGGGGGCTTCGCCCCCCCTGGATCGCTTCGCTGATACGCATGATAATACAGCAATTACCCGGCTTAGCACAGCGGAATGCGAGGACGTCAGCGAGAGGAGAGCTGGTCAGGCGAGTGGTAGGAAGGAACGGCTATGTGACGGCCGTGTGACGGCCCTTCAGTTGTGTTTAGGTGCGTGCTGCGGCTGTCTGTGCTTGGCCGCTGGACTGAACGGACACCGCGCCTAGCCGCGCCTGGCTGTGGGGCTGTGATGAACCGGCACAAGGCTACCTGGTCACCAGGAATAGGAGTGCCTTACCGGTCACATCAGGGGTGTTCCTTTGCCTGAGAGGAAGGTTACATGGCAGGAGAAAGGGAGGTGGAGACAGTCAGACAGGCGAGACGGCCATGTGACAGGCACCACGGAGGCTCGTTCAAAACTAGCCAGATGCACCACCACCGCAACATAAGCGCAAAGCCGCAAACCCATAGACAGCCCAAGGCAACGGGAGGCCCCCCTGTACGAGTAGACGTAACCCAAGAACCTCTCAGACGAGAAAAACAGGAAATCAGCATAAGGAAGAGGGAAACAGGCACCCAGGCACCCCCAACGAGCCCGCAGGGCACGGCACACGATGCAACGCGCAGCCGCTACCCGACCAGCACGCACGCCTGTCTACTCAAGCTGCGGCACGCGCGCGCAGATACCACAGGCCGACACGCGCACCGGAACCACCGCACAGGCACACGCGCCATCAGCGCAGGCTAAGAATTAAGAAAGTACACCCCGCCTTAGGTCAGGTCTCGCGCCCTAGGCGGGATACCCCTGGTTCACCTGCTGCAGACCTGAGGACGCGTGTTCCGTCCAGCACTCCAGCCCCGACCTCGAAGGTGCATAAGGGGATAAGATGGTCCGCCAGCCGGTGAGCGTGACCTCCTGGAGAAGTCTCATCCTTAAGTTAACTACGGCCTGGTGCGATGCTGCTGGCGCACGGCCCGCAGGCGCGCGGTCAGCCCCGCCACAGGCGGTCCCCACGGACGTGCACCTGTCTGCGGGCTGGCTGGCCGTGGCCTATGCCAGCGCGGCCGGCAGTGTGGCGGACAGCGACATGCATTTGCTAGTTTCCATGGGCTACAGCACCGGCGCCGGAGGCGCCACCACCGACGGGCGCGGCAGTGAGGCAGCGGGCGCCATGATCGGCGGCAGGGGCAGCCATGCCTACCCTAGCGGCGGCAGCACGCCGGCATTGACCTGCACACCATGATGATGCGGAACTTCGGACTGCCTGCCAGTCATGGAGCTAACTCCCTTCGGGCCTTGCCGGCCTACAAGGCACCTGCCAGCTCTGGCAACGATGGGCGGCATGCTGCCAGCAGCGCCACCGCCAGTGCAGGCAGTGCTGATGGCGGCACCGATGCCACGCTGCCGGCGGCTCGCAGATCAAGGAAGTCAACCCGTCGCGGCAAGCGCTTGCGTCTGGCATGCCGGTGTTGCCGACAGGGCAATCATGGGCAGCAGTCTCGGCATCACAACCGCCACGCCCAACACAACGGCGTCCCCCAGCGCCGTTGGAAGCAAGATGACCACCCGGGTAAGGGGCACCGTGCTGGGCAGCTAGGGAAGTTGCTGTTGCTACGGGGCCGCTTAGGATGCAATGCACGATTTTGTATTAATTTCCCACGCTGTGTGCGCGCCTCACAGCCGGGCTGGGCCTACACGCTCGTCATGCCTTGAGCAGGCTGAGAGCATGGACACGCTACTCGAACCGCTTACGTCAGCGGTGTCATGCACGGGCGTCACCGGTGGGGCATGAACGGCTGTGGCGCCATCGGTGTTTGCGGAGGCACGGTCGCCACCGGTGTGGCCGACAGCGGTGTGGGCCAGCTGGTGACCTCAGCCGGTCACAGCTGCCAGTGTCACCGAGAGCCCAGCGGATACACCGGCAAATAGTTGGCTTGAGCTCAGTGCAGTTGCTGAGTAACGTTGGGGGGTTGTCCGAAAGTATTGTTTCTTTCTCTTAGTGCTTGCCCTTGTGAAACCGTAGGCCGACTGGGGTCGCGTACTGTGCAACCCTGGCCCTCCGCGCGCACAGCTATTGACTGTTACGGCATTTGATCAGTCACGGACTTACAGCAAACTGCATGTGCTCCGGCAACATTGCTCCATTACCCAGCAACAGCGTCTACTATCTGCATCACTATTCATCCTGCGGGGCGCCCGTGTTCAACAGGCCTCGACTCCACCACCGCCAGCACAACCGTGGCCCCGCCGTCACAATTCGCGTTGCGCACCTTAATTCCCCCCGTCTCCCAGCATCATTCACTGTATTGGTAGCGTGCAGAACCGTGTGCGCGCGGTTTTAGCGCGCGAATTAATGCTTGCAATAACTCAACAAGCCCCCACGCACTGCTGCGCCACTCCACGCGGGGCGCAATCAGTGACACCTCACATGAGACTTGAACGCTCAAAGGACCCTCCTGAGCCGCTGCTCGTGACACCCGCTCCTTGTGCTGATTGCGGAATGTTGAGTCCTGACGTGAGCGCCGACAGGAACATCTGCATAGCAACCGGCCAGGGCGGCATGGAAACAATCAGCCGTTGCATGTTGTGGGACTCAGGTTGCAGCGGTCTCAAATGTCATGGCCCATGTCATGGAAATGTGCTGGTCTGCGCACCTGCGAGTTGAGGATGCCGGTTCCGCCTAACACGACCCGAGGCGTGGGCAGCTGGCCGCCACTGGGGCTCGCGCCCGCGGGTACTCCCGGACCTGCATGTTCATGTACAACTTAGTGCGATGTTGTCACAGTATTATTCAGTGGCGCAGAACATCGAACTGTGTCATGCGCGCTTACTGCTGCCGTCAGGCATGCGTTGCAGGCAAGGGCATGTCTGCAGGCCTACCCGCATTCGCGGCGGCGTTTGCGCGGTCGTTCATCTCCGCCACCGCCTTGGCCTCCTCGTACGTGGTGCCGCCCAGCACGAACACGATGACCTGCGGGCGAGGAGGACAGCAGGCGGTGAGGGTAGACGCGGGTCCTTGTGACACGGAGGGGCTGCCGCCTACGACTGCCGCGCTGGAATGCAAGAGAGCGCTTGCACACGCTGACCGTGTTTCATTTAGCCTCCGCCACTGCTCAACCAAGAAATACTAAGCGGCGTTCTCCTAGGAAGCGTGAGCCCGCTACCCAGAAAGGTGATCAAACAAATTCCGCCATCATTACGCTAAGATCAATTCATTTTATGTAGACGACCAACATACGGTGGGCGTGTCAAGTCGTCCCACAAACCTCGCGCGGCGGCGCCCGCTTGGCGTTGGCCGTGAGCGTGGCCACCTCGTCCCCTGTGGACGCCATGTAGGGGTAGGCCAGCGGGTCCAGCCGGTCCGACGCAAGGGCCGCCACCGTCTCCGTCAGCAGCGGCGTGTGCTGCGTGTACACGTTGTCCACGCCCTGCAAAGGGGCAACATTGGCCGTTCGTTTCACACAATGTTGTGCAAAGCGCTACCGGTACTCAGTATCCAATGACCTCGTTTGCAAATCAGAAAACGGCGGCAAGCACATGTGTCCCCAGCGGTTGCGCAATTTCACAAGCTATATTGGTGCAAATGGAGTAGCCATGAGCACAGTGTCGGACCTAGTGCCGTGGCGCCGGTGCAAGCCTGCACGTCCTCATCAGCCTCACCTGCAGTCCCTTGAACACGTTCCGAGCCTTGGACAGCAGGTTGCGGCTGCCGTACAGGTCACCAGCGCGCCGTGACGCGCCGCCGTACCGCAGCACCGCCTCCACAGCCGCATACAGCCGGGGCTCCCTATGCGCAGGCGTGGGCACCTTCATCAACATCCGCTAACGCATGTCAGCATGTGGTGATACCGACACGTTCTGTCTTGTCCAGCCCACATTGTAAGTCAAGTCATTCCGCCCGTGGCGGCAGCTCATGCTACCAGCCCTTTACCCCGCCTTCACCGACGTGATCCACTCCGCGCCCACGCCGCACCCAACCCTTGACGCCTCACCGCTCCCGCACGCCCGCAGTGGCCAGGTAGTCCAGCATCTGCCGCACCCGGGGCGTGTCCGACTCAAACCGCAGTGCGTACAACATCGCCAGCCGTACCTGCGGACGGGTGGGAGAGACAGTCAGCATAGCCGGTGGTCGAGCGCGCGGCACAGGCGAAATCTGGAGGCGGACTGGCGCACATTCCAACAGGTGCAAGGCCGTGTCACCGCCGGATGGACTAGTGCGGCTAAGTTGTATTAAACCGGATAGTCTTGTCGTATGTTGCAATGACCAGCGGTCATGACTAGCTAGCACCCACCCTGTCCGCGTCCTGGGTTTTGGTGCCACGCAGGATCTGTTGCAGCTCTTCAAACGAAGCCGCCGACGTGAGGCTTGCCGCCGGGTTCGCTAGCTCCTGCTCCGCCTGTGCGTCATTGATGAGATTTTTGCCAATGGAGCATGCATGTCAGTGACAACGCAATGCAAAGCGTCTAAGGATACACAAGAGGTCAGTCCGTTGACACGGAGCACGGGTACTTGGTGCCCACACGGCGCCGCAGTGTCATGCCCCCACTCGCACTCACGCTGGACACGTCCATCAGGTTGCGCCCCGACACGGTCTCGCTCAGCTGCGTCATAAGGTTGACGTGCTTGGACACGTTGCCCTGTCGCGGCACCCAACAGAGCGTGGCATTTGTGATTCGACGGTAGGATACTCGAGGGACAGGTGTGGGTGACATCTAGGTACGGTAAGACTACAGGACTGCAGCGACTGCGGTGACCCTGCTCCATGTGAACCCTGTGTCCAGATTAACAACATGCAACAGCTCCAACAGCTTGCAACCACTGCATCCACGACATGCGCGCGCCCACCTGCAGCTTCTGGAAGTCCGAGTGCTCCAGCACGAATCGTCGCATGTCCTCCAGGCTCTCCACCCGCGAGTGCTTGGTGCTGGCCGACTGGAACTGCTCTACCATTGACTTGACCGAAGCGCCGACCTGCGGGCAGTGCCGGGACCAGGCAAGGGTTTAGGACGTGCTGATTTACTGCCCACGCCCGCTGCGCGCCAGCCGTAAGGCATGATCCTGCGGGATGGCAATAGTGCCATGACATGCCTTGTCGCCCCCACGAAGTCCACCCGCGCACCTCGCCATAGGTGCGGTACTGGTGTCGCCGCAAGAAGTCATCCTGACGCGGATCGAACACCACATCGCGGAACTGCTCCGCCACCTGCATGACGAGGCAGACACAACGCAGCCGTGGTCGGGGTGAGGGCGCGACCAGCGCGCCTGCTCTTGAAGGGACGGGCCCTGGGCGGTGGCCTTACGCTTTGTCCCTGCTGGAACCCTTCCCGCCCCTCCCGCAGAGCGCACCTTGCCGCTGGTCAGCTTGACGGTGTTATCGTGGATTCCGATCAGCTCGTGCACCATCGCTTGGTAAGACCACTGTTCGTGGGACAAGGCATCAGTCACAAAATGTCAGATCATAGGCTCCACCTGTCCCCAGTGCCCGCACCCGCCGCCTTTCGCTTGCGTGCACCTGTGTGAGCAACGGCGTGACGGGGTCGTCCCGCCGGTCCAGCAGTAGCACCACAGGCGGCGCCGACCGTGAGGCGCCAAAGTCAAACACCGCCGCCTCCTGCACGTCAAGGAGAGCACTCAAGTGCAGGGCATTCGCGGGCGTGCCACCAGACAGGTGCAAGTCCTTGCTGTGCTTGTTGCCCATTAACAAAGCCCCCGTGCAATGAATTTGCGCCCGAAGCCAACAGCTAACACCCGTACACAGTCTTCTCGCACCTGCTTGTACGTGAGTCTGTGCAGGCTCTCCGCCAACTTCGCAACCAGCTCGCTCCCCCGCTGGTAGCGGATTACGGGTCGCCGGCGCAGCGCCAGGAACACGGCCGACAGACCCTGTGATGCAGGGAACGCCACGAGCAGGTTACATATGAGATACGGTACATGAAAAGGAAACGAGCCAGGTTGACCAACGAATGAGCCACACTCCTAACCTGCTTTTGCATGTAACATATTCCAACGCTGCTCTCCTTACGTTTCCCTCGCCGCTTGACCTCCGTCCCCCCTTTGCGCTTCCTTTTTACCCACTTTACCTCCCCTCCCCCGCGCCGGGGCACTGGCACACCCCCACCCCCAACAATTAACCACCCCCACCCACAAGCACTTGCCCGATCCTTTATGATCATACCCACCCATTCAGGCACATACGCGCATGTCGTCTCCCTATACCTACCCTATACCGCACACCCTGACAGACGCCTTTGCAGCCGCGTACCCACCCATCCTACACGCACCTATGAATCCGGCCCCGCACCATCCACCCGCCCGCCCAAACTGATGCTCTGGCTCTGTGTCCGCACGCACGCACGTACCTGCACGCAGCGGTCTATTAGCTCGTATTCGGCTGCGGAGGGTGCGGCGCCCGGTTGCCGAACCGCGAACAGCAGGTCGTTGCGCGGCACCGGCACCACGAAGTGGAAGGGATCGGGCACCATGAAGTCCGCGTAGTTCTCCTGCAAGGCGTCAACGTGTAGGCAACGAACATGTGCCCATGTCGTGTGCAAAGCAATACCAGGAAGCCGGTGTGCACCACAGCTGATGGTGAGAATGGCATGTCGCCGAGGAGACGAGCCCCGGGAGCAGCGGGGTCGCCCTTCCCACGACGCTATCACGGTGCGCCAATCCCTAGCCGTCCGTACAGGGATGTGCCTATCACAGTATGTGCAAAATGCAGATGTGTTCACTGGTGATCAACCGCCACTGGCCTACCTGCACTTCCAGAACGCTCTCCTTGGCCGCATCCGCCTCAGCCAGGTCTTGCAGAAACACAGTGCTGACGGAGCTCAGCAGGTTTGTGAAGTCTGCGTGCGGTCCGAGCGAAGGCACAGGTACTTTTCGAGGCATGGCTTGCTGTGCCGTGACCTGTCCCAACGGAGTCGGTCCCATATGCACCGTTCATTGCTGGTCGTTCGTGCTCGCGGCTTGAGAAGGCGCAGGCCACCGAACTGACCGAAGCCCCGCGAACTCCTATCCTGCACACTCAGCCCAGACATGAGTGCTCACACTCAAACTCCCCTTCCAACTTTCATGGACAGCTACGCCCCTCCATGCACACGCGGGAACCAGCACGCCGCCAGGTGCGCCAGGTTCCCGTACGCCCTGCCAGCAAACTCACGCAGGTTGTAGCTCTGGTAGCGGGGCGCCCGCAGCTCCTTCTTCAGCAGCGCGATGTTCTCTTTGGTTGGCCGCAGGAAGCAGACTGCCTGTCATGCAAGGAGTGCAGAGTGTGTCATAGCTGCGGCCGCAATATAGCATATGTGCACGGTCCATTCCCGCCGTGGGGTGATCGGATGAACTCGAAGGGTTGCGCAAGCGAGCCTGCGCACCTTCAACTCGTTGTGGGCCCTGCCGTCTGGCTTCTCCAGGTTCTCCACGTGCACGACATTGTGCTCCGCCAGCTCCGTTCGCCCGTAAAGATTCGCGCAAATACGCATAGTTTCCTTGTCCAGCACAAGGCCCTTGTAGCCGGGCGCTCCCTCGATCATGGAACCAACGTAGCTGCGCATTATCTTCCAGAGGTCCATGTGGGTAAGGGCCTCCTGCCGAGCCCGGTCGTGTGGGGGCAGAGGCCCCGCCCGATTCGCGGCCATTTCCCAGAGCTTCAAGCTTCCAGCAGTTCACTGCAGGCGTGCAACTAAACTATAGTTGTCTCAGAGTAAACGATTACCATACTGCGCAAGCTCGTCAAATAGGAAACTTTGACTTCCTTGTGACGACTGTGCACAGTGCAAGCTGTGAAGCTGTGCGAAGGGGCAACAGAAGCTTCACAGTATTAAGTATACACTACTCTCTGGCTGAGCAACGGAGGTTACAACCCAATGTGTGCCAGCCACGCCCTCCTCGCGGCCCGTCACGGCAGCGCAGCGCTCCAGCGAAACCTAGATGTCAGACATGGTGGTATTTGGAGGAGTAACGAAGGACGATGGATTGCACAGCGAACGGGGCCGGGATTTGCTCCTCGGAACTAGGTGAAAGGGGAGGCCTGACGCGACATGCCAGGGGCGTCAGGAACGAGCTGGTAGCTTGGCACATGCCCACCAAGCGCTGCTACGTGCTGCTGCTGCTGCTTGTTGCAGGACGGTTTCGATCAGGCCCCCCCCCCCCTGGTTTCGATAGATTTGCATCAGTGGCATCGTTTCATGGCAAATGTGCGCGGTGGTGCCGCGTCAGTGAAGGGAAGAGGCAAAACATATTCGAAGAAGATCGTGAGAGATGCCCTTGAACCGCCGGCGGTGGGAGCCGGACTCCGCCGCTGGTGGGCGTCAGCAGGGCAGTCCGGGGCTTGAAGGTCCGGGGGCGGGTCACCATCGCACACACACACACACACACACATCGTGCCGGACCATTTGCGCATGCATCCTTGCCCGGTCAAGTACACCTCGCCTTGCCTTGGTGCACCTACATAGCTGGTTCGGAGCGTTTGTGAACGTTGTGACGCGGTCACAGTACTTGAGCTCCTCAACTTTAAGCCAGGGCCCTGCTTTAAGCAGTGCTGTTCCTTATTTCCTTATTTGCTAGCGTTTGATACGAGAAGCAATGACCTCGAATACTGTACGCGTTCCCTACTCTCATGAGCTCTACGCGATGAGCCGGCACGTTGTGTTCCGTGCCGAGAAGGAGCACAAAGCTGCTGTGGAGTGCAAGGGCAAGCATGATTGGCCGGAGGACTGCAAGCCAGAGTCGGAAGCGCTTGTGCGCGCGACCAACAAGCTGTAAGTCGGGTCCCATCGCACCCTGTCACGGTTGCCTGTCACTGCTGTCATCCTGTACCATTTGCATGGATGCGCGTTGTGCTGTGGCATGATACACAATTTCGCAGCATTAGCGTGCAGCACCCAAAACTTACCGGGCTCATGTGATGAACTTGCGCTTTCGCTGCAGCTACAAGGAAATTATGGAGAAGTCCCCGGAGGAATTCAAGGAGTATGCGCAGTGCCTAGACTGGTATGGGTAAGTACTGCGTAAAGGATGTGGGCGCGGGACAGGCCGGGGGTAGGCGTGCCCACGACACGCACGCCAGGCACACACGCACCCTACTTGACGACCCAACTAGGTGGTCATGGGGCGGGATACCCGCGCTTATCGTTGCTGTAGGGCTTTGGTAGCTGCTGTACGGTCAGCGGCATGGGCCCTGGGGTGTATGATCTTGGACCCTACGGTCCTCCACTGTACCAACGCTGATACACTATCTCAGCCAGCCGCTGTAGGTGAAGGACGTGTCACCCTTGCCGTGATGACCAGCTGGTGTGTCCATGGTGCACCTTGCAGACTGCGCTTTTCGCGCTGCCGCGACAAGCAGACTGCGTTCGAGAAGGCATTTCCCATCGTTGATGCCAAGAAGTAATGAAGTGGCTCATGCGGGGGAAGAGAATGGGCTTATGCTTAATCTAGCAAGTCGTTTCAAGGCAGGTTGGGGGCCCATTCCTAGCGTGCAGTCAGCTTAGTGATTGAAGGGTTGCGGTGTCTTGGGTGCAAGCGGTGTGGCTGCAACCAGAGTACCCGTGTATGCACGAGCGGGCAGAAGTGACAAAAACACGAAGGCACGTTGCTGCTTGAGTGTAAGGGTCGATTGGCCAACAAGCTCGACAAGAGGCTTGGGGCCGGAGGAAAGTTAGATGCGTCGCTTGGAAGGGATGCACAGATGTAGCTCTGACCAGTAAAGTGTGTACGTGATGGACGCGGGTAGCGCGACGGTTTACACCTGAACTTTATCGCATGGTGTGTTGGGTGGGAATCGCCAACGGTGCAATTATGTAATGACATACCGTCATCTCATCTGCAGTGTCTACCTACAGTGCCCTCCACGGGTGCGACATGCCCCTACGGTATTAGGGCCATCCGTGGCTCTCGCCAACGCCGCGTCCCCACACGCCGAAGCAATGTGTTGAGTTTGCGCCTAGGACAGACGAACCACTCCGGACGGTGTACGAGGGCTAGCGCTAAGACAGGATCAACCCATCTAGCTCCTCACATCGCGGACCTAGGCCGGACGGCTGAGGACAGGATCAACCTGTCCTCCAGACTGTGCAGCACACACACGCTGCAGCACACACTCCCAATCACCCACCATCACTAATCCGGGGGCAGGTGCATGTTTGGGCAGGGGCAGGGGCAGGTTTGAGGGGCAGGGGTTTGAGGATGACACGGCAGCATCCGTGTCCCTGTTGTCCCCTGTAAACAGGAACCGCGACCTGAGTGCTGCGGCAAATATCCGCCTCATCACCGCGTGCGTGGAGGACGGCACGCCATGGCCAGCTGCGCTGAGGAGGCCGCCCAAGCGGCGCGGCTGGATTAGTGGCTGCACCCGCCCAAGCCTGCACCTGTACCCGCCCAACCCTGCCCCTGCCCAAACCTGCACCCGCCCAAACCTGCACCTGCCCAAACCTGCACCTGCCCAAACCTGCACCTGCCCCCGCCCAAACCTGCACCTGCCCCCGCCCAAACCTGCACCTGCACCTGCCCAAACCTGCACCTGCCCCCGCCCAAACCTGCACCTGCACCTGCCCAAACCTGCACCTGCCCCCGCCCAAACCTGCACCTGTACCCGCCCAACCCTGCCCCTGCCCAAACCTGCACCTGCCCCCGCCCAAACCTGCCCCCGCCCAAACCTGCACCCGCCCCAACCCCAGACTTACCAGACCGTTCTGGAGCCTTGGCAGACGAGAATGGCGTACACAGCAGCGCATAGCGTGTCATCCACGCTTTTCCACTCCATTGTGGGATGGGAGAACAAACCGCTAAAACCGCGTGCCTGTTGAATTGCGTTGACACTTAGGATACATGTGGCATATAAAAGACATTGCAACTTGTCCGAGCAGTCAACTCGGCCGGCTCCTCAGCCGCATGGGTGAGGGGAACATATTCAGACCGCCCGGCATGGTGCCGCCCCCGTGTGGGGTGGGGTAGGGGTAGCGTAATCCAGGGAGACGGGGGAGGTTTGGGGCAGGCAAGTGGTGAATGTGTGGGCGGGCGGGGGAGGGATGCGTGTTGAACCGATGATACCGACCGGTATACGGTAGTCTTTGCTCCCCATCTATCCCCCGGCCCCTGTTCCAAACGGTTTGCGGGTGTACTCAACCACCAGGGGTGCCCCTGTCAGCCACCTCATCTATCTAAAACCACATCCAAAGGGTGGAACGCAAGCCCCTTTGTCTGCCGTACCACCCAATAGCTACATGAGCGTACCGGTCCTGCAGCAACGCTAGCCCTTCATTGCAGGTCTCAGATTAGGTGGAATCACGTGTCCATGCCGCGTCGGCCCCAGCGCTGGTCTCGCTGTCTCGGAACCCCGCGCCGCCGGTTTCGGACCCATCACCTCAGCCAGCCGCACTCGTTCACGCTGTCAGACAAGTGCATGCGTGCCAGTACATGGATAAGCTGAGCCGGTAGCCTTCGGCGAGGCAGAAGGTGAGGCATACCCTCAACACCCCCTCCTGCTGGGTGCTACCCCCTTGTGCTACACCGTGCCATAGCTGTGGCCAACGCCCACTTGCCCAGACACAGCTTCCGGTTATTGAATTACCCGAGTTTCACAGGCCTGCACAGGTGAGTGCACCCCGAAACAGGTGCCACGCTGGTCAAACCCGCAGATGGGGCTTCGCCGATGAGGACTCATCCCACTTGAAGAGCCATATGTGATACCAGTAATAGATGGCTGAGATATATGTATTGTTTTACTTTACATGAAGAAGCACGGCTTTCCATGGCTGATTAAAATATTCTGTGTCCAACTCAAGAGTTCCCTTCAGGGCGCATTTTATTTTAACGGCATAGCCGACTCGATTGGGTTGAACCCGTGCTGGGATCTGACAGCTGGACCGCCGAGCGCGCTGATGATGCAAAATAACGAGGATTAACTGGCAAGGGTGAGCAGAAGTGCTGGAGGAATTCATATGTCTTGCAGCGGCAACTCGCTACCAAATAGACTGCACGGCGTAGAAGTTTGACTCCTCGCGCACTTGGTTGCCAAGGGGATGGGCTACTCTCGATATGTACTGTGGCCCTTGGCATATGCGCAGACGCATACTCCCACACACGCACAGGCTCAACCCCGCTTCCCCTGCTGCAACAAACGCCAGGGGCCCCACGCCGTGTGCCCACGCCTTGAACCAGCGATGTCCCGTTATGACTCGAAGGCGGACTTCCGGGTGCACGACTTCCGCACGCTGGCGCGGAGCAGGGATGCGGAAGCAATGGCCATGCTCAAGCGAATTGCGCACCAGGTGGACACACTTTGGTGCATTGTTGTTGGGCGCACAGTGCTGGAGTGTGGGGACTCGTGCCGTCATTGCGTGGAGTGGTACAGCTGCTGGCTCCGGCCGCGCTCCACACATGTACCGTGTGACCGTGTGCCATGCCTTGAAAGCCCTAGCGCCAGTCTTTGACGCCCACTGAGAGCTGGACGTACATACATCCTGGCTGATGTGCAGGTCCAGCCAATCATGCGCCGGCGTGAGTGGACGGTCCCGCTGTTGTCGGAGTTCTTTCCCGTGAGTCTATCAGTGGTTTGCGCACCAGCCACGTTAACGCGGGTGCCTGCGTTATTCGTACGGGGTTTTCTGTATGCTTCATGTTGAGATATCGGTCAGAACTAAGGGAGAACATAGGGGAGTCCGAGAGTGCGTGTGCAATACACCATGCAAGGACTTGACCCGAAACCCATGTAAGCTCAGTGAGCTACCCGATACAGTAAGTAGTGAAGTAATTTGCGAAGCAGTCTGACTGTTAGCCGCCCCTACTCCGGCTAGGATACAGCCGTAAGTGTCCAACACTTCATCATTCCTGTCAGAATGCCGCTGTCAGAAAGATTCGCCGGTTTTACTGACCACGCAGGTTCAAACAAACCTGCTCGGGCTTAATGTGGGCGGCGGCGGCGGCCGCACACGCGAGGTCAAAGGTACGGGTACCTTGCAGTAGCCCCATCCCGTGCGTAATCGACAATGTCCGGGATGTAAACATAAGCTTGCACGACAACGGTTTGTCCCGTCCCATGACGTTAGTGTGCCGTACGCGCTCCGGCGCCTGTCCCTCCACGCACAGTCCGGCTGCGGCCCGCGCGTGACCCGGACTCCTTCCTGCCGTATGAGTCTGTGCTGCACACCATGCTGCATGAGCTGGTCCACAACGTGCGCGGCCCGCACGACAAGTGAGTCCTGAGTCATCAGTGGGCGGGGCCCAGGGGAATAGTCGGAAGCGGAGCCAATCAGACGGCTGGGGGGGGGGGGTAGTGGGCGGGGGTAGATAATGATGGCCGGCAGGGCAGGAACGGGCACAGGAACGGGCTGTCAGGGTGCAAGGGGTTATATGGTTGGCAGCGGCAGTGCTAACAACACGGATTCAGGACCCATGTAAATTGGCAGCATGCGCGGCGCGTGCACGGTGCTGTGTGTGAGGGGACCAGAGAAAGGACGAGAGCAGTATTCTTTGTTGGCGCAACCACTGCCGGCCATCAGGTGACCCATGACCTCGACACGGGCAGATGCGGGTCCCGCCAAGGCGCTGCTGCCGCCGCCGTCTGCCCGCGTTGTTTGTCGGGAGACGCTGACAGACGCGCTGCTGTAGCCTTCTGCGGTGGCCAGCATGGCGGCCGCCGCGGACCCGTCGCCGGCCATCTGTGCACGGTGGAGCAGCAGACTGCTGCCACCGATGCCCCTGACAGCGTACCCGCAGGGACGCTCCACCTCACAGCAAAGTCGCCAGCGCTGCTGTTGTTACCCGCACCTCTGCTTCGTGTTCCTCCCTGGCTGCTACAGGGTGTTCTACAATCTGCTGGATGAGGTCACGGCCGAGTGCGAGGAGCTGATGGCCAAGGGGGTGGGCGGCACGGGTGTGGGCTTCGACGGCCCCTCCTGTGGCCGGCTGGGCTCGCACGCCTTTATCCCACAGCACAACCCACATCCAGCCAGCCTAAGGGATGTGGCGCTTCGGGTGAGAGGACACATAAGCAGGGCGGTAGGCTCTCGAAGCTGTCGTTAGACCGGCCAGAATACCTGAGGGACCAGCGATGACCGCTATGGGTGGCGCTTTACTTGGAAGAAAGCAAACTCGCTTGCCGCGCTTCCTGCAAATCGCCCATCGGCACATTGGCACATTGCAAATGGTGCAGGGCAGTGGTTTGTGGATCGTTACCACCATTTGGGTGCCATAGGGTGGGCCACAGGGGCGTGCGTGTCATGAGTGCCGGTACGTGCACAACCACACCTTGGCAAGGGACCTGGATCAAGCCACACGCCCTTCTACCTCTACTCATTACTCATGGCCCGCACGCTCATAGGCCGCTATGGACCGGGCAAAGCGGCAACGCCTCATGCCTCAGGGGCCGCAGCGCCTAGGTGGCGGCGGTGGCGGCGGCGAGGGCGGCCCGCAGCGCTATGCCAATGCCGCGGCAGCAGCTGCTGCAGCCGCCGAGCGGCGTTGCAGTGACAACAGGTGAGGACAGCGCTCTGAGTCCTTACTCCTACCCCTGGGTTTGGCCTTCCGTTCTGCTGTTGGGGACGCAGGGGATGGGTCTGGAGTTGCTTGCGCTTTGACTGTAAAGCACCAGCATCAACACGTGCTGGATCTGTATATTAACTTTGGTTAATCAACGCAGGTGGTGCCCCTGCGAGCGAGTTGCGAATGCGCTGGGCCGGGCAGTGGCCGCTGCACAGCAGAAGCGGACTGAAGAGCGGCAGGGGCAGCTGCCTCTCTCTAGGGCGGGTTTGTGCGCCGGTGCCAGCTCTGCGGGCAGTCTGCCCCGAAATGTCAGCAGCGGGGGCAGCGGACCAGGAGCCGGCGCGAGCGAGAGCTGGAGGGGACCCACAGCAGCGGGACGTAGAGCTGGGCCCGGAGGCAGTAGCGGCGCGCCAGCCTCGGAGGCTATTTGCAGCAACGGCAGTAGCGCCGCGAACTTTGACCTGGCTGGGGTTGAGGCTGATCTGGTGCGCCGGATTGAGGAGGGCGTGATTGACCTCACGCTGGACTCGGATTCCGAGCCTGCAGCGGATGGGGAGGCAGGCGGCCCCACGGCTGCTGGCAGCCGCAGTGGGATGGTAAACACAACCGGTGCCACCGGCAGCGCCGGTCGCTGTGGGAGCCGCGGGGCGGCCAAGGGGAATGGGGCAGCTGTAAAGCAACACGCGGGAGCAGGAGGAGGACCCGCGGCAGCTGAGGCTCTACACCAAACAGTTCAGAACGGTCCCTGCAGAAGTGGTTGGGGGCAGGCGCATCTTGAAGCGGTGGTGGTCGTCCTCGACTCGGACGAGGAGGGCGCTGCGTCAGGCTCGCCTGGCTCTGGAGCGGATCCTGCTCCGTCCTTCCGCGCTCGCTCTGGTCTCCAGGGCGCTGCGGCGCCCGCCGGCTTGGAGCGCACACAGCGGCCAGCTGCTGCCCACCAGCAGTACCAGCAGCAATCGGCCGCATCGGCGCCGGCGGCGTCACAGCCGCAGGCCGCTGCGGCTGCCAGCAGTCATTGCGCTGCGCAGACCTCGAGAGCTGGTGCGGCCGCACCAGGTGGTGCTGCTGGGCTTCACCACATGCAGCCGCCCCTGCAGATGCTGCAGCCACGCACCGCCACCGCCGCACGCGCTGCTGCAGCTGCGTTGGCGCGCTTGCAGCAGTCGCAGCACCAGCCCGCTCACCAGCAACAGCAACAACGTACTGCATATGGTGCAGCGGCAGCAACACAAGCTGGAACCGCCAGAAAGGCAGCGAACACACATTCGGCAGCGGCTGCTGCTGCTGATGCTCAGACTGCAGGTACCAGCCATGCTGCTGCGGGGGCAAACACTGCTGTATGCATCCCCACGGCTGTCGGCCCTGGTCCCTCAATAAAGGCAGGGGAGGTCGCGCTCCCGGCCAAGCTGGCGGCTGAAGCCGTTCACGTGCTGCCGGTGCCAACAGTGCAGCCAACGGGCAGCGCAGGCACGGACCCCACATCACAGTCGCTGGAACGTGCTCGTGACGCGGTCATCGACTTGACGGACGACGCCTAGTGCACAAGGGTAGAAGCGAGTAGGGGTGTTGTTTTGTGTGGGTTTCTGTAGGCGCTGTCGTGGTGGTGTGCCCTCGCTGAGGCTTTGGTGTGGTGTGCCCTCGCTGAGGGATTGGTGTGGTGGGGCAAGGCCCCCTCAGTGGCCCCTACGTGGGTCGGTCTAGGCAGCTGTGGTGTGTTTGTTGGGGGTGTTGTTGCGGCTTCTGGGCAGCCTAGGGCTGCTGTTTTCGTGGTTAGGTGGTATTTCGGTTTCCCAGGTGGTGAGCAGGTGGTCTTTTTTTTGAGGCTTCATCCTTCCAGAGTTGACCAGGGGCAGACACGCTACCCCCCTACTGCTGGGCACAGAGACCCGAAGACAGCCTGGTCCCGCAGACCAGAACCCCGACAGGGCAAGAGAAGAAAGAGAAGAGAAGAGAAGGAGAGACCACCTGCTCACCACCTAGGAAACCGAAACACCACCTAAACACGAAAGCAGCAGCCCTAGGCTGCCCAGAAGCCGAAACAACACCCCCAGCAACACACCGCTGTGGGACAGCCACGCCAGTCGGGGGGCAAAGGTGCTGGTGTACCGGCTGCAATATGCTTACCTGCCTTGCGGGCTGTACCGGGCGGGCAAGGGAATTCGTCCACGGGTGACCACGGGGTGCGGGGGGTTGGGGGCGCACTGTCCTCACCCCGCCTGCGGGCCACCTGGCCCGCGGGCGTGGGCCAGCCTGACGCACATCTTCCTGGAGTGTCCAGCCAGGGTGGCGGCCGCCGCGGCAAACGCCACATCAGCAACAGCAACCGCAACCGCCACGGCGCTGCCGTGGCCGGCGGGGGCTCATAATGCGGCCACCAGTGGGCGCGGCGAACCTTCGGCTGCTGACAGTGAATGTCAACGGCCTGGGCTCGCCGTTGAAGGCGCGGGCGCTGGTCTCGCACCTGCAGCAAGTTGGGGCGGATGTGGCGATGGTGCAGGAAACCCACGCTACTGACACGACGGCGCTGGAGTCTTGCCTTCGTGCCGCGCAGGGGGCGTGCCTTCCGTGGCGCCACTGCCTCGCTGCCAGCCCGGCAGCGTCGCCCCACTCCTGTGGGGCGGCTATCCTGGCGCGGAGTCGGCTGTCCCTTCCAGGCTGCGTACTGCAGCCGCCGTCAACGGATGCGGCGGGCCGTGTGGTATGTTGGGATTGGGACGTGGGTCACTTGCGCCTGCGCTTCGTGTGTGTGCATGCGCCCACGGCCGTGGCGGACAAGCCTGCTTTCTTTGCCGGGCTGCATCCCCACCTGGCCACGGACAGGGTGCTTGTTGTCGGTGGGGACTGGAACTGTGTCACAGATGCCAGTCAGGAGGCGGCCCCTAGCCCGTCACGTGCTGCATGTGCCCCGCAACTTGCCAGCCTCCTCGCCCAGTTCAGTCTGGTGGACCCTTGGGCGAGCAAGCGTGGCGGCGCCAAGGGCTACACGCATCCGGCCACGCCCAAGCCGGCCACTCCTGCACGCCTGGATCGGCGGTATGTCAGTGCCACCACGGCGCCGTGGGTGGTGGATGTCGCTCGCACGTATGGGGCGCCTGGGGACCACAACGGTGTGCTGCTCACCCTGTCCTTGCCCGACCTGCCACATGCGCACCGGGAGCAGTGGCGCTTCCCCACATACCTGCTGTTTCACCCCTCGCTGCGTTTGGAGCTCGAGCAGCGCTTGGAGGCGCACGTTGCCGCCAATCCCGTGGCCAGTACAGGTGACGGCGCTTTTTTTTTTTTTGAGGAATCATCCTTACAAGGTTGAACAGGGGCAGACGCGCTGCCCCCCTGCTGCCTGAAAGCAGCCTGGTCCCCGAGACCAGAACCCTGACAGGGCAAGAAGAGAAGAGAAGAGAGGAAAAACAGAAAACAAACACCTCGAAAACCGCCACCAACCCCCCCATCCATCCCACCCCACCCCACCCCGACCCGGCAGACAGAGCAGGAGGCTGGCCCCCCCGCCCCCCGGGAGGGGTTGCACAAAAACACCGCCAGACCTAACCCAAGCACCAACCTACACCACAGCCTAACCGCAAGAACCACCACCACCGCGCGCCAGAAAAAGAAACACCAGCGCTACGCACTCGCCCCGCCCAAACCCACCCCACCCCCACAAGTCGGTTGCTTAAGCAACACCCCAGTAGAACCGGCAGAGGAGACACAAGCAGAAAACTAAACGGGCCAGATGTGGCGCTGACTAAGCGGGCTCCAGCCCACTGCAAGACGCGCTGTGCAGGAAGTCCCACAGCCGCCCAGGTGCTGCGACGCCAGCCAGAGCTAAAATACATGGGCGCCAGATAAGCTGATGACGATATACCGCCACGCCAGCGCCTGGAAAGAACCGCCGCCTAGGGGGCCTGCACAGGTGATGCAAGTGTCAGCCGCAAGTTCAACTTCGGTGACCCACCCTGAACCTCCTCCACTTCACAAAGTGCGCCACCCGCCGACCAGATGGCAAGAAAGTGCTCCAGCTTAGCCGCCTTGAGCTGTGCGGTGAGAAGCTGAGTGGGCAGAGCCGACAGGGTTTCAGGGGTTAGCGTGGCGGCAGTGAAACGCAGCTGCATCACCCTGCGCAGCTCGCTGACCACCTCCCGAACCACATGCTCCGACGTCTGCTTAGCAGGCTCACGGGACCAGTACGCACACCAGACGGCGTACAAGAAGGTGGCCCGCAAAGTGCTCCACAGCAGCGCGCCCGCCCCCCGCGGGCCTGAGGCCCACATACCCATGCGGTCCCCCAGCATGAAGCCCGCGTCCGTCACTGGTGGCGCCGCTGCCTGGGGCGCAACGCAGGCCCACAGCTGCTGCAGCCACGTCCTCGCCTGCGCATAAGCCGGATACTCCAGGAAGATGTGCGTCAGGCTGGCCCACGCCCGCGGGCCAGGTGGCCCGCAGCGGGGTGAGGACAGTGCGCCCCCAACCCCCCGCACCCCGTGGTCACCCGTGGCCGAATGCCCTTGCCCGCCCTGTACAGCCCGCAAGGCAGGTAAGCATGTTGCAGCCGGTACACCAGCACCTTTGCCCCCCGACTGGCGTGGCTGTCGTCCCACAGCCTCCGCCACGTACCCCGCAGAAGGGACGCATCCGGGGGCGGCATGCGAGGGTCGCCCTCCACCGCCGCCGCTGCTGCCGCCGCCGCCGTGGCAGGCCCAGTGCTAGGTCCCGCCCCTCCCGCCGCCTGCTCCTGCAGCCGCGCGGACCGCCGCGGCCCCTCACCCGACTGCTGGGACGGGGACGCATACGACTGCAGTTCTCTCGCCGGCGTGTTCTGCAGCCCGGCTGCCGCGGAGGTGCGGTGGAGCCAGGGGTCCAGAGCCACCGGGTTATTGTGGAAATGCTGCGCCGCCGTGGTGGTCAGCTGCGCCGCTGCACGCTGCCACTCCGCCTCCCGCTTCGCCAGCCGCGACTGTGCCGCCAGCTGGGGCCCCGAAGCCCCCGCCTTTTTTTTTTTTGCCTGCTGTGTTGGCGCCGGGCACGGCATGGCTGCGGGGCGGGCCGGAGCCGGAGGTGCGGCCGGGTTGGCCGCGGTGATGGCCCGCCGCACGTCCCGCACCGTGTAGTCCGCTAAGCTGACACCCGCAATCCGGCAGTGCTCCGGGTGCACCACCACCCCAGCCACCGGCGCCAGGAAGTACGGCGCCCGAGGCCACGCCCCCGCCCGGTCCCCTGGTGATGCTGCATCGTACGCCGCCCGCTCTTCAAAGGTCCGCAGGTGCCACGGCTTGCGATGCTGCAGCACACAGGCAGGCTGCCACGCCCCATCCACCGCCGGGGGCAGCACGCCAGGCCCAGGCTCCAAGAGCCGCCCCGTGTAGTGGACGTAGGACACAGCCCCCGCAGCGTTAGCCACCCACAGCTGGTCCAGGCTAACCCGCCACTGTGGCGGCGCCGCTGGCGGCTGAGTGGCTGCACTAGGGCGCAAAAGTCGCGTCCAAACAGACACCGGCGCCAGCCCGACCTCTCCCGCGCGGGAGCGCGTTGATCCCGACCCGGTAAGTCCCATCGTGGGACAGTAGCCCCAAGGCCCCTTCCATAGCGCAGATGTTCCTGGGCGCTCTCCAGCGTGCATGCGGGTTCTAGGTAGCCACGCCCACGCTGCGAGGCTGGGAAAAAGGCCCATTGTGACAGCAAGCCAGCTTTCGCGCCATTGGTTGCCGGCGACAGCCCTGTTGTGTGGCAGCTTGGGTATGCATAGCTTGTTGGGGTACGGGTGGGCAATGACTCCCAACCTTGCGCGCGTAGGATTTATGAGGGCATCCTGCCCCCTGCGCAAAAGCATGAATTTGCACCCATGCAATGCGCGAGGGGAGCAGCTACCCACCGCGCGCTGCCCTGCTGCCAGGTATCAACTGGATTATCAATCCCAATACCCAGGCATTTAGCTGGCATGGCTGGGAAGCGCGAGGGAAAAACCGGCATTCCTGAAACCCGCCACTGACTGTAGCCTTTTCTCAACACCATTCGAAAGCGTTTGTCAAACCGTACAGCAGGCTGGACAATACGCGCAGGGAGGACGGTGCGTTTATTAGGGGTACGGCAGCAAGCGTTCTCGGCCTAGGAAGCAGCTTACAGAGTGCGGGGCAGTTCTGTAAATAGAGGGTATCAAATTTGATGGGCGGAGTGCCTTGGGGTGCAGGTCGCTGGACGCGACTTCTGCGCCCTAGTGACGGGCGGGGGCCACGGCAAACCGGCGGGGTTTGATCCAGGGTTCGCCACGAGCACGTGGCATACCCATGTTCAGACTGGCACCACCCCACCGCCTGTCTGCGTCCGCCCATCACTCTACCGCTCTCCCCTCCGCCCGCCCTCTGCACCAGGTAGGCCGGCATCACGCCCTGGCGCTGCAACTGGGGGGCCATGCACGATTGGCCACAGCACTATGCGTCCTGGTCCCCATCGTGGCGTGACCAGGGATGGGAGGAAAAGCCACGGTGGTATGGTGCGCTGTTGGCGCTGCCCTGTGGTGCACTGCATTGTGTTCAGGAGTTAGATCCAGCGCCTGGCCTTCCACTGCTGATTTGACTCTGGGCCGATGGTTGTATGATGGGAAGTTGGGGGCCGTGCTGTATAGTTAGGCTGCTGCATGCCGGTTGCGAACGGTTGAGGGTGCTTGACGTGTGCGAGTGCGGGGATGCTGACATGTCTGCGACGGTGGTACCACTCTACCGGCGGTGCACCCGACCACGCCACTTCGTGTGTAGTTGTATACATTGGTTGTGCGCAATTTGCAGCGGCCCGCACCAGAGAGCATTACTGTGGCGTGGCCTGACAGGCAATCGCAGCTTGGTGGTCGGCACGCGTGTCAACCACCCTATTGCACAACCCATGCGGCATGGAGACCGCCCCCTGGCTGCGTTGTACTTGCACATACAGGCTCTCTATAGTAGAGGGCAGGACTGCCAAGAAGCCTTTGTATATCGGTGACGCTGGCGGGCACTCCATTTTAGCATGTCGCGGGGCATGCCTGGACAAAGTTACCCTTGCAGCCGGCACTGCCGCACCATTCCTGCTATAATCTAAGTGAGATGCACCATTATGTGTTGACCACATCGCGTAGCCCAATCCCAAGGGCTCGCACCAAATGCCGACCGAAATGCAAGCAATTAGCAACGCTGCCCAGCGCCTTTTCGCTGGCCGCTTGCACCAACAATTCTCACATAGGCCATAGATAGCAGCACTGGAAGCCTGGAGCTCATGCGCGCGGGCCCGCCCTTCCAATCCTGGTGCCGCTTTCCCCGTCACTAGGGCGCAAAAGTCGCGTCCAAACAGACACCGGCGCCAGCCCGACCTCTCCCGCGCGGGAGCGCGTTGATCCCGACCCGGTAAGTCCCATCGTGGGACAGTAGCCCCAAGGCCCCTTCCATAGCGCAGATGTTCCTGGGCGCTCTCCAGCGTGCATGCGGGTTCTAGGTAGCCACGCCCACGCTGCGAGGCTGGGAAAAAGGCCCATTGTGACAGCAAGCCAGCTTTCGCGCCATTGGTTGCCGGCGACAGCCCTGTTGTGTGGCAGCTTGGGTATGCATAGCTTGTTGGGGTACGGGTGGGCAATGACTCCCAACCTTGCGCGCGTAGGATTTATGAGGGCATCCTGCCCCCTGCGCAAAAGCATGAATTTGCACCCATGCAATGCGCGAGGGGAGCAGCTACCCACCGCGCGCTGCCCTGCTGCCAGGTATCAACTGGATTATCAATCCCAATACCCAGGCATTTAGCTGGCATGGCTGGGAAGCGCGAGGGAAAAACCGGCATTCCTGAAACCCGCCACTGACTGTAGCCTTTTCTCAACACCATTCGAAAGCGTTTGTCAAACCGTACAGCAGGCTGGACAATACGCGCAGGGAGGACGGTGCGTTTATTAGGGGTACGGCAGCAAGCGTTCTCGGCCTAGGAAGCAGCTTACAGAGTGCGGGGCAGTTCTGTAAATAGAGGGTATCAAATTTGATGGGCGGAGTGCCTTGGGGTGCAGGTCGCTGGACGCGACTTCTGCGCCCTAGTGCTGGCTGCGGTGGATGCTGTTCCACGCCCGCGCTCTGCATGTGGCCGACCGCGGCCGCCAGCCGGGCAGGCAGCCCCGCTGGCGCCGGCGCGTCGCTGTACACCCACGCCCACGTGGTGGCGGAGTCCGGGCGCACATGAGTAAGCAGCGCCCGGGTGAGCATCTTCCAGGGTTGCCGGCCTGGCTGGGCAAGGAGGGCGAAGGTCTTAGCTTGCAGGGCAGACAGGAACGCAGGCAGGTCGACGTGGTTGACACCCCCATCCTTGTACGGCAGACAGGCCGTTTCCCGCTTTGGCAGCAGGAGCGGGTTCCCGTGCGACACCAGGCTGGCGTCCTCAGCGTGCATGGAGCGCGCAGCAAAGTGGCCCACCAGGTCGGTGAGTTCCTTCAGCTGCGCAGGCGACGGGTTGAGGAAGCTGAAGTGGTAGGCCAGCTTCGCCGCCAGCACCTGCTTCGCAATGTGCACACGGCCAACGAGAGTCAGAGACAGGGCAGCCCACAGACGCGCCACAAACGCCATGCCGCGAGCCCGCCGGGTGTACAAGTCAGCTGCAGCCGCATCCGAGTCCCACGACAGGGGCACACCCAGGTGCGTCACGGCGCCAGTGGTAAATGGCACCCCCGTGTGTGGGCAAGGGCCCGTCAGGTGCGCAAACCTGCCAAGGCCCATGGCCTTGCTCTTGTCCGGATGGACACGGGCGTTGGACGCGCGGCAGAACAGCTGTACTGCCGCCATCAGGACCGGCCCGTCCACCGCCGGGTCGCGCGCCGTGAGGGTCGTGTCGTCAGCGTGGTGGGCAGCCGGTGGCGCCTGCTCGCCGCTGGGTAACAGGGGCGTGCGCAGTGCCCCTTGCTCCACCTGCCGCCGCAGAAAGGACGTCAGTGGCTGCATCTGGATGACCCACAGGGGTGGTGAGGCGGTGCTGCCCTGCGGCAAGCCGTTCAGCACTGGGAAGGCGTCAGAGAGCATCCCGTTCACACACACGCGGGCAGAGCCGTTGGCAGTGAGCAGGCGGATCCAGCGCAGCACGCGCGGCCCAAACCCAAGTCCCTCCGCGGACGCATACAGCCACTGCCGGTGCACCCGGTCATACGCCTTTTCAATGTCCAAGAAGTACAGCGCACCACCCTGCCGTGGCGTGCCGTCCGCGCCCACGTCCAGGCGCATCCAGTCGATCAGGCCTTGGAGGTACAGCGCGTTGTCACCAATCCAGCGGCCGGTGATGAACGCGGTCTGCAGCTCATCCACAAATTTTTATTTTTGAGGAATCATCCTTACAAGGTTGAACAGGGGCAGACGCGCTGCCCCCCTGCTGCCTGAAAGCAGCCTGGTCCCCGAGACCAGAACCCTGACAGGGCAAGAAGAGAAGAAAAGAGAAGAAAAACAGAAAACAAACACCTCGAAAACCGCCACCAACCACCCCCATCAATCCCACCCCACCCCACCCCGACCCGGCAGACAGAGCAGGAGGCTGGCCCCCCCGCCCCCCGGGAGGGGTTGCACAAAAACACCGCCAGACCTAACCCAAGCACCAACCTACACCACAGCCTAACCGCAAGAACCACCACCACCGCGCGCCAGAAAAAGAAACACCAGCGCTACGCACTCGCCCCGCCCAAACCCACCCCACCCCCACAAGTCGGTTGCTTAAGCAACACCCCAGTAGAACCGGCAGAGGAGACACAAGCAGAAAACTAAACGGGCCAGATGTGGCGCTGACTAAGCGGGCTCCAGCCCGCTGCAAGACGCGCTGTGCAGGAAGTCCCACAGCCGCCCAGGTGCTGCGACGCCAGCCAGAGCTAAAACACATGGGCGCCAGATAAGCTGATGACGATAAACGCCACGCCAGCGCCTGGAGCGAACCGCCGCCCAAAAGGAAACCTAGGGGGCCTGCACAGGTGATGCAAGCGTCAGCCGCAAGTTCAACTTCGGTGACCCACCCTGAACCTCCTCCACTTCACAAAGCGCGCCACCCGCCGTCCAGATAGCAACAAAGTGCTCCAGCTTAGCCGCCTTGAGCTGTGCGGTGAGAAGCTGTGTGGGCAGAGCCGACAGGGTTTCAGGGGTTAGCGTGGCGGCAGTGAAACGCAGCTGCATCACCCTGCGCAGCTCGCTGACCACCTCCCGAACCACATGCTCCGACGTCTGCTTAGCAGGCTCGCGGGACCAGTACGCACACCAGACGGCGTACAAGAAGGTGGCCCGCAAAGTGCTCCACAGCAGCGCGCCCGCCCCCCGCGGGCCTGAGGCCCACATACCCATGCGGTCCCCCAGCATGAAGCCCGCGTCCGTCACTGGCGGCGCCGCTGCCTGGGGCGCAACGCAGGCCCACAGCTGCTGCAGCCACGTCCTCGCCTGCGCATAAGCTGGACACTCCAGGAAGATGTGCGTCAGGCTGGCCCACGCCCGCGGGCCAGGTGGCCCGCAGGCGGGGTGAGGACAGTGCGCCCCCAACCCCCCGCACCCCGTGGTCACCCGTGGACGAATGCCCTTGCCCGCCCTGTACAGCCCGCAAGGCAGGTAAGCATGTTGCAGCCGGTACACCAGCACCTTTGCCCCCCGACTAGCGTGGCTGTCCCACAGCCTCCGCCACGTACCCCGCAGAAGGGACGCATCCGGGGGCGGCGTGCGAGGGTCGCCCTCCACCGCCGCCGCTGCTGCCGCCGCCGCCGTGGCAGGCCCCGTGCTAGGCCCCGCCCCGCCCGCCGCCTGCTCCTGCAGCCGCGCGGAACGCCGTGGCCCCTCACCCGACTGCTGGGACGGGGACGCATACGACTGCAGTGCTCTCGCCGGCGTGTTCTGCTGCCCGGCTGCCGCGGAGGTGCGGTGGAGCCAGGGGTCCAGAGCCACCGGGTTATTGTGGAAGTGCTGCGCCGCCGTGGTGGTCAGCTGCGCCGCTGCACGCTGCCACTCCGCCTCCCGCTCCGCCAGCCGCGACTGTGCCGCCGGCTGGGTCCCCGAACCCCCCGCCTGCTGTGCATGCGCCGGGCACGGCATGGCTGCGGGGCGGGCCGGAGCCGGAGGTGCGGCCGGGTTGGCCGCGGTGATGGCCCGCCGCACGTCCCACACCGTGTAGTCCGCTAAGCTGACACCCGCAATCCGGCAGTGCTCCGGGTGCACCACCACCCCAGCCTCCGGCGCCAGGAAGTACGGCGCCCGAGGCCACGCCCCTGCCCGTTCCCCTGGTGATGCTGCATCGTACGCCGCCCGCTCTTCAAAGGTCCACAGGTGCCGCGGCTTGCGGTGCTGCAGCACACAGGCAGGCTGCCACGCCCCATCCACTGCCGGTGGCAGCACGCCAGGCCCAGGCTCCAAGAGCCGCCCCGTGTAGTGGACGTAGGACACAGCCCCCGCAGCGTTAGCCACCCACAGCTGGTCCAGGCTAACCCGCCACTGTGGCGGCGCCGCTGGCGGCTGAGTGGCTGGCTGCGGCGGATGCTGTTCCACGCCCGCGCTCCGCACGTGGCCGACCGCGGCCGCCAGCCGGGCAGGCAGCCCCGCTTGCGCCGGCGCGTCGCTGTACACCCACGCCCACGTGGTGGCAGAGTCCGGGCGCACACGAGTAAGCAGCGCCCGGGTGAGCGTCTTCCAGGGTTGCCGGCCTGGCTGGGCAAGCAGGGCGAAAGTCTTAGCTTGCAGGGCAGACAGGAACGCAGGCAGGTCGACATGGTTGACAAAAAATAATAATAATATCTACGCAGGGCACAGGTGCCCGCGTGTCTTAAGGAGGAGTGAGACAAGCTCACCCCACCATCGGAAAACTTGATTTCCCTACCCCGGCTCCCCTGCGCGGGGGCCGCCATTGGCGGTCCCCTGGGTGCGCCCTCCCGGGCGGCATCGGGTGTTGGCAATGCCCATCTCTCGCTCTAGCCGGTAGTACAGGTTTGCGGTGCCCCGGAGCGTGGTGACGCTATGCATGTGGAGACGTGTGCAGCAGGCCTTGGCTGCCTGCGGTTTGGCTCCCAGGTCTTTGAGGAGAGTTTCAAGGGTACGGGGGACAGTGCCACCGTGGCCCAGTGTAATAACGTGTTTAGTATCGTAGTGCACAGTCCACCCTGCAGCTCGCATGGCAGTGGCAAGGGTGGCGTGCTGTGCTTGTTTTTGAATGAGCTTCTCGCTGTGGTGCAGGTCACAGGTGTATCCAACTTCAAGGATGTACACTGGGTAGGCCCCTTGACATGGTTGACACCCCCATCCTTGTACGGCAGACAGGCCGTCTCCCGCTTTGGCAGCAGGAGCGGGTTCCCGTGCGACACCAGGCTGGCATCCTCAGCGTGCACGGAGCGCGCAGCAAAGTGGTCCACCAGGTCGGTGAGTTCCTTCAGCTGCGCAGGCGATGGGTTGAGGAAGCTGAAGTGGTAGGCCAGCTTCGCCGCCAGCACCTGCTTCGCAATGTGCACACGGCCAACCAGGGTCAGAGACAGGGCAGCCCACAGACGCGCCACAAACGCCATGCCGCGAGCCCGCCGGGTGAACAGGTCAGCTGCAGCCGCATCAGAGTCCCACGACAGAGGCACACCCAGGTGCGTCACGGCGCCAGTGGTAAACGGCACCCCCGTGTGTGGGCAAGGGCCCGTCAGGTGCGCAAACCTGCCAAGGCCCATGGCCTTGCTCTTGTCCGGATGGACACGGGCGTTGGACGCGCGGCAGAACAGCTGTACTGCCGCCATCAGGACCGGCCCGTCCACCGCCGGGTCGCGCGCCGTGAGGGTCGTGTCGTCAGCGTGGTGGGCAGCAGGTGGCGCCTGCTCGCCGCTGGGTAACAGGGGCGTGCGCAGTGCCCCTTGCTCCACCTGCCGCCGCAGAAAGGACGTCAGTGGCTGCATCTGGATGACCCACAGGGGTGGTGAGGCGGTGCTGCCCTGCGGCAAGCCGTTCAGCACTGGGAAGGCGTCAGAGAGCATCCCGTTCACACACACGCGGGCAGAGCCGTTGGCAGTGAGCAGGCGGATCCAGCGCAGCATGCTCAAAAAAAAAAAATGCGCGGCCCAAACCCAAGTCCCTCCGCGGACGCATACAGCCACTGCCGGTGCACCCGGTCATACGCCTTTTCAATGTCCAAGAAGTACAGCGCACCACCCTGACGTGGCGTGCCGTCCGCGCCCACGTCCAGGCGCATCCATTCGATCAGGCCTTGGAGGTACAGCGCGTTGTCTCCAATCCAGCGGCCGGTGATGAACGCGGTCTGCAGCTCATCCACAACTGCATCCAGGGCGGGCTGCAGGCGGGCGCTGACGGCCTTGGACACCATCTTGAAGTCGCAGTTGAGCAGCGTGATGGGCCGGTACGACGCGCTTGCACGCAATGGGAGGCGGACAAGTTCTTCTTGCGGGAGGCCGCCACCAGCATCCACCGTCGGCATGCACGCCAGACCCGGGATGGGCTGCATGGCGTGGTGCTGGCCGCAGACACGGCCGCTGCCCTGGCCGACCGGCCGGGTGCCAGCGCCGCGCAGCGTCAGGCTGCGGCCATGGCCAACTTGGCAGTGCGGGAGGAGCGGGCAGCTGCCGCAGCGGCCAGCCACAATGCCCGCGCTGCACTGATGGAGGAGCATGGGGAGCGGGGCACTCGCTGGTTCCATCGGCAGGCTGACGAGCCAGCAGCCGGCGCGCAGGAGCCCATCACGCACTTGAAGGTGCCGGGGCAACCGGCGCCTGTGGCGCTCACGGGGCCGGGCACGCGCAACACTGTCTCAGCAGCCGCCGCAGCCATGTACAGCAGCACCAGCCCCACCGGCCTGTTCCGCGTGCAGCCGGTCTGTACGGCGTCGCAGCAACGGCCTGGGCTCGCCGCTCAAGGCGCGGGCGCTGGTCTCGCACCTGCAGCAAGTTGGGGCGGATGTGGCGATGGTGCAGGAGACCCACGCTACTGACACGATGGTGCTGGAGTCTTGCCTTCGTGCCGCGCAGGGGGCGTGCCTTCCGTGGCGCCACTGCCTTGCTGCCAGCCCGGCAGCGTCGCCCCACTCCTGTGGGACGGCTATCCTGGCGCGGAGTCGGCTGTCCCTTCCAGGCTGCGTACTGCAGCCGCCGTCAACGGATGCGGCGGGCCGTGTGGTATGTTGGGATTGGGACGTGGGTCACCTGCGCCTGCGCTTCGTGTGTGTGACCGTGGCGGACAAGCCTGCTTTCTTTGCCGGGCTGCATACCCACCTGGCCTCGGACAGGGTGCTTGTTGTCGGTGGGGAATGGAACTGTGTCACCGATGCCAGTCAGGAGGCGGCCCCTAGCCCATCACGTGCTGCAGGTGCCCCGCAACTTGCCAGCCTCCTCGCCCAGTTCAGTCTGGTGGACCCTTGGGCGAGCAAGCGTGGCGGCGCCAAGGGCTACACGCATCCGGCCACGCCCAAGCCAGCCACTCCCGCACGCCTGGATCGGTGGTATGTCAGTGCCACCACGGCGCCGTGGGTGGTGGATGTCGCTCGCACGTATGGGGCGCCTGGGGACCACAACGGTGTGCTGCTCACCCTGTCCTTGCCCGACCTGCCACATGCGCACCGGGAGCAGTGGCGCTTCCCCACATACCTGCTGTTTCACCCCTCGCTGCGTCTGGAGCTCGAGCAGCGCTTGGAGGCGCACGTTGCCGCAAATCCTGTGACCAGTACAGGTGACGGCGCTTGCACGCAATGGGAGGCGGACAAGTTCTTCTTGCGGGAGGCCGCCACCAGCATCCACCGTCGGCATGCACGCCAGACCCGGGACGGGCTGCATGGCGTGGTGCTGGCCGCAGACGCGGCCGCTGCCCTGGCCGACCGGCCGGGTGCCAGCGCCGCGCAGCGTCAGGCTGCGGCCATGGCCAACTTGGCGGTGCGGGAGGAGCGGGCAGCTGCCGCAGCGGCCAGCCACAATGCCCGCGCTGCACTGATGGAGGAGCATGGGGAGCGGGGCACTCGCTGGTTCCATCGGCAGGCTGACGAGCCAGCAGCCGGCGTGCAGGAGCCCATCACGCACTTGAAGGTGCCGGGGCACCCGGCGCCTGTGGCGCTCACGGGGCCGGGCACGCGCAACACTGTCTCCGCAGCCGCTGCAGCCATGTACAGCAGCACCAGCCCCACCGGCCTGTTCCGCGTGCAGCCGGTCTGTACGGCGTCGCAGCAGCAGCTTCTGGCGGCCATTGACCGCAAGGTTCCGGCGGATCTGCAGGCCGCCGCAGAGGGGTCCGGTGACGGCGCCCTCAGTGATGCAGAGCTGATGGCAGCGCTGGCTGGCTCCGCCAATGGTAAAGCGCCTGGGTCGGACGGGGTCCCGTACGAGGTGTACAAGGTTTTCTGGGCGCTGCTGGGTCCGCGCTTGTGTGCTGCTGCTGCCGCTGCCTTTGCTGCCGCTGCAGACGCCCACGATGGCGGTGAAATGGCGGCGGCGCTGCCCGCCTCCTGGCGGGAGGGCATCATCACCCTCATCTACAAGGGCAAAAGCCTGGACCGCGCCGAGCTGGCGTCGTACCGGCCCATCACGCTGCTCAACTGCGACTCCAAGATGGTGTCCAAGGCCGTCAGCGCCCGCCTGCAGCCCGCCCTGGATGCAGTTGTGGATGAGCTGCAGACCGCGTTCATCACCGGCCGCTGGATTGGTGACAACGCGCTGTACCTCCAAGGCCTGATCGAATGGATGCGCCTGGACGTGGGCGCGGACGGCACGCCACGGCAGGGTGGTGCGCTGTACTTCTTGGACATTGAAAAGGCGTATGACCGGGTGCACCGGCAGTGGCTGTATGCGTCCGCGGAGGGACTTGGGTTTGGGCCGCGCATGCTGCGCTGGATCCGCCTGCTCACTGCCAACGGCTCTGCCCGCGTGTGTGTGAACGGGATGCTCTCTGACGCCTTCCCAGTGCTGAACGGCTTGCCGCAGGGCAGCACCGCCTCACCACCCCTGTGGGTCATCCAGATGCAGCCACTGACATCCTTTCTGCGGCGGCAGGTGGAGCAAGGGGCACTGCGCACGCCCCTGTTACCCAGCGGCGAGCAGGCGCCACCGGCTGCCCACCACGCTGACGACACGACCCTCACGGCGCGCGACCCGGCGGTGGACGGGCCGGTCCTGATGGCGGCAGTACAGCTGTTCTGCCGCGCGTCCAACGCCCGTGTCCATCCGGACAAGAGCAAGGCCATGGGCCTTGGCAGGTTTGCGCACCTGACGGGCCCTTGCCCACACACGGGGGTGCCGTTTACCACTGGCGCCGTGACGCACCTGGGTGTGCCCCTGTCGTGGGACTCGGATGTGGCTGCAGCTGACTTGTTCACCCGGCGGGCTCGCGGCATGGCGTTTGTGGCGCGTCTGTGGGCTGCCCTGTCTCTGACTCTTGTTGGCCGTGTGCACATTGCGAAGCAGGTGCTGGCGGCGAAGCTGGCCTACCACTTCAGCTTCCTCAACCCGTCGCCTGCGCACCCCTGGCCCTCGTGAACAGGGATGCCCCTGTTCGCGAAAGCGAAACGGCGCAGCGGAAGAAGCATTTGCAGCTTGCAGGTACGGTGGCATAGTTGTCCGTGGTGATCGCGACACTGGAACATGGTGTTGTTAGGCGGCGGTTCTTTCCAGGCGCTGGCGTGGCGTATTATCGTCATCAGCTTATCTGGCGCCCATGTATTTTAGCTCTGGCTGGCGTCGCAGCACCTGGGCGGCTTTTTTTTTTTTTTGAGGAATCATCCTTACAAGGTTGAACAGGGGCAGACACGCTGCCCCCCTGCTGCCTGAAAGCAGCCTGGTCCCCGAGACCAGAACCCTGACAGGGCAAGAAGAGAAGAAAAGAGAAGAAAAACAGAAAACAAACACCTCGAAAACCGCCACCAACCACCCCCATCCATCCCACCCCACCCCACCCCGACCCGGCAGACAGAGCAGAAGGCTGGCCCCCCGCCCCCCGGGAGGGGTTGCACAAAAACACCGCCAGACCTAAGAAATAGAAATAGAAATAGAGACACCCTGCCGTAGGCAAGTGGTGTGGATTAAGGGCGTGGGGGGAGATGAGGAGGTGGGCCAGGCCCGCCTCCTGTACGCCCCCACTACCGAGCATGTGAAGGCGGGCGTGCAGGCCAGGCCTGCATCCCGCCAGGGTGTTACGTCCCGCCCGGGTCGCCAGGTGGCAGTCCCCGTTCGAGACGCCGTCTGGTCAGGATAATGTGGTTGAGGGTGGCGACTGCGTGGTCGTGTAGGGTGTCGCAGCACTGCCTGGCTTTGTGGGAGGTGACGCCCAGGGAGGTGAGGAGGGGGTGGAGGTCCTTGCGGATTGTGCCTGCAAACCCGAGGCTGATGGCGCTCTGCGGGGTGTATTGCACTTTCCATCCCGCTTCCCGCAGGTCGGCTGCAAGGGCCTGGTGCTGTTGTGCTTTTTCGTGTTGCTTGGCGGCGTGGTTCGTGTCAGCGGTGTATCCTGCTTCGATGATGTGGATGGTGTCATGTTCGCTGGGAAGCGCGACAAAGTCTGGGTTTAGGGCTGCGGCGAGGGAGATGGAAGGGATTAGTAGGATGTCGGGGCGGTAATGTAGGTGGCGTCCTGCCGGTTTGCCCTCCTGGTCGGGGAGCAGCCACGGCGGCAGGCGGTTGTCAGCCGCATAGTCTGGCAGATCGGCTTTAGACGTGGCGTCCATTACCATGTAGCAACCGCCGCAGTCACCACGGGAGATGGCTCGTGCGATGGTCTGGACTGCAATGTTGTGTCGTTTAATGTACATTGCACGGAGTTGGGGGTTGTGGCAGCCTCCCAGTATATGGCCGCCGGAGTCGGGTCCGCGGCAGAGTGGGCATGGGGCAGGGGTATCGGGGCCAGCGCGGGGGGCTCGGCGGCCTGTAACTGTGCGGCCGAAGCGGGCTGCGAGTTTGTTGTTCCACAGTTGCCCGTAAAGGTAGTCCATGCAGCGTTTGGCCTTGCGGTGCCGGCCTGATTGCAGGTTCATGGTTCGGGTGCTGGATTTGATATCCAGGTCTGGGATGGCGTTGGCGACGAAGCCAGTGTAGAGGGTTTCGCGGGTGTGGCCTTGGGCGATGTGCGGGGCCGCGAGCGTGGCAATGCCGCGGTTGAGGTCATGCGCGTAGTGCCCTTCGTTCTTCTCTCGGGGCACCCCTTCCACAGTCGGTTTCATAGTTCTGATGACACCGGCGCTACCGGCCGATCCGGGGGTGTAGTTCATACGCATGTGGCACTTATGCATGCATGCTTGTCATTGCATCCCCCACCCGGCCGGCGCTGCTACCCTGTGCAGCCGCCGGTTTTGTTCGACGGGTGTGGGGAACCGCATTGCGGTCCGCCCCGTCGATTGTCCTGGTTTGTCCTGTTTGTCCTGTTTGCGGGGTTTATTATGGTGCCTTGCTGCGTGTTGCCTGCGTACCAGACTGCAGCCAAGCCCCCGTAGCTCTCTGCATTCATGCCCACATGGCCCATGCCACGTGCAGTACCGCCGGGATGAGCCATGCAGCCATCGCGCTGTCATCACTATTACGCGGCCTCCCCGATTCCAGTACTTGCATTGCCACACGTATTCATTCCTCCCCATTTACATACTTGCTTTCCGCTCCGTCCACTCCGCCTCCATAGTTCCGTTCCAGCCCGCGCCAGCCCCAACCGCAGCGACAGCCAGCCGCCCAGCCCGCGGTTACTTGCTGTGCTGTTTTGCTTCCTGTCTGGCCCGCTGCTTCCTTCCCGGTTTCTTACGCTTCCACTCACTCCCTCCCTCACATGTGCTGCTGGACGACGGTGGCGCTGGTGTTTTCCAGGTTGGTTTCGGATGCCGCGCGCCCCGCAGCTCCGCTCCGCGCCAGCCCGCCAGCCGTCCGACAGCCTAGCCATCGCAACCTGGTTATATCAGTGATGGGTCGGCGGCGCTCCTCTATTGCCCGTGGCGTTTACCGTCTGGATGAGGTAACATGTCTGCTGTGACCGCCTCCTGCTAACCGGCCTTCTATGCGTGCTAGCGACTACAACTTCTCTTCGTGTCGCGCACATTCGCGTTCGCATTTCGACAGCACTCCGCTAACAGGGCGTTTCAGGGATAATCGCCCCTGGCCCCCGGCAAGTTCACGCCGGTATCTGTTGGCCAGTGGCAGGGACCCACTCGAGGTCCCGCCCTCGAGCGATTGGAACTGGCGAGCCTCCCGCTTGCGGGTGCAGCCTCCATTTGCACGCGTCGTACCCGCCAGTAGCGCGCTTGTGTTCTGGTATTATAAGCCTACAGCCTTCATATGGTTATCAGCCTACAGTTTGTTGCCAGCCGTTTCTTGCCTTCGGTTACTGGACTTTTCTCGGCTGCGTTGACTCGATTGACTACTCTGCGGCACCAAGCATTATGAGCGCCTACACGTGTACGGCTTTGTGGCCCCAACATGGCTAAACGCAAACGTCGTCGCGTGGAAGCCACTGAAGCAGCCGGCATCGGGGAACGCGTCATCGCTCTCAGAGCCGCGGCCTTACCAGCAAACTGGAAAGGCAGCGATGGCGAGCACCGGGCACGTATTTTGGGTCTCACGTCGGCTGCGACCCCTCCGGCGGTGGTGCGGGCCATCCTTGCCGCCCGGGCACGGTTCGCCCCCGGCGAACACGCCGCTTTGACCCGTAACCCCGAAGCCCCCGGTGTCATATACGCCGCCTTCTTCCTGCCCACCCGCCATCAGCGACAACGACAACGACGACGTCAGCGCAGGGGTGCAGCAATGATGGATGTGTACGTGGGACAAACCGTCCACTCCGCCCTTGCACGGTTACGCGAGCACATCAACGCCACAGCCACGGAGCACGAAAGCGGCACTTCCAGCTCGCCGTTCCACCGTGCCGTCTGGCACTCGGAACTCGCCCGCCTGGTCGTCGTCCCCCTGGAGCGCGTGCCTCTCCCTACCATCGCCGCACTGGCTGGTCTCCCAGCCGGCACCCCGCCACCCCCGCCACCCGCCCCCGACGCCGACCTCCCGTGCGCCGTCTGCCACCAGCCACAACCCGAGAACACCATGCTGCTCTGCGACTACCCCGGGTGCAACGCCGCCTACCATTGCGCATGCCTGGACCCACCGCTGACGCGCCCGCCGCCCCCACGCCAGCCGTGGTGCTGCCCCACGCATGCGTTATGCCAGCCACCCGCCTTCGCCGCCATCGCGGACCCGCTCGAAATGGCTTGGATTCAGCGGCTACAAAGCCTCCGCGCAGTGCACCGCGCCGGCTACAACGTGGCCTCACCGGACGCGACCTCTTCCTACTGTACATTGATTTTACCTCCGCATTCAACACGATAGACCACGACAAACTGCTCATTGTCATGCACGACCTAGGCTACCCCACCGATCTGATTGAGGTGGTACGGGACCTATACGGCAAGGCAGCCACCAGCGTGCGCACTGAACATGGAACCACACCCCCTATCCCTATCCAACGCGGCACGGTACAGGGCGATGTCCTGTCACCACTACTGTTCATCATCTTTATCGAACCGCTGCTCCGGTGGCTTCATGTTGGCGGGCGCGGATACCAATACGGATGTCTCACCAAAGCCGAGAATGATAAACACAACCTCAGCTCAGGCGCCTTCGCCGATGACTTAGTCACCGCCACAACCCAAATCTCAAACCTACGAATCCAAGTTGAAAAAATTGAGAAATATGCAGCATGGGGCGGCCTCAAAGTCAACGTCTCCAAATGCCAACTACAAGGCATACTCCACGGCCGCGCCCGCGCCGATCCCACCCTCGGTGGCCCCCGCAGCAAGCCCCACCAGGCAGCGCTCGCCAGAATGCTTGAAGGCCAAATCCGCATAGACGGCACCGCTATCCCATACAAGCCCCCCCATGAATCCTACAAATACCTTGGCATCCACATCACCCCCACCCTAGACTGGAGTGCACAAGTGCAGTACATCCGGGAAAAAATAAAGAAGCGAGGGCAACGCATCGCCACATCACTCGCCACACCGGACCAGAAACTCCGGATGATACAATTCACCATCCACCCAGCAGTGGCCTACAGCCTCCCGTTCATGCCGTACAGCACACACGACGTGGCCAGCCTCGATGCGCTCATTGCAAGCACTGCAAAGATGTGCTACGGCCTGAAACGCGGCTTCCCCACCCGCGCTATCCTCCAGCCCACTAACACCCTTGGCCTGGGGGTAGGTAGCATCCGCGAGCTATATGTCCGCCGCGCAGGCAAGGCCCTCGTCCAGGCCTTAAACGATGGGGGCAGACTGGGTGCCGTCACCCGCGCCATGCTCCACCTGCAACACAGTGTGGCACAGAGAGTGCCCGCAGATCAACTCCACACGCAGTGCCGCTTTTACACCAACCTACGACAACTCTCGCTGATCAAAGACGCGGGGCTGGAGCTGACCCAAAAGGGCAGCGCATACCACACCACGCTCCACGGTCTGTCGGCCCTCCTTACACGCACCGCGCCGCCAGGCGCCGACGCGGAACAGGCCCTACCCTTTCGATTGATTCAACCCCTCCTTGAACTCACCAGCGACTTCCGCGAGCTCCTCACTCCGGACCGCACCTGTGTTATTGACGCCAACACATTAAAAAACAAGTGGCCACGGGCCCACAGGCGGCACAGGATAGCCCTCAACCGCCTTACTCTCGCACTCCACGCTGAAACCCGAGCCCGAGCCAAAACCCACAACAGCACCGCTCCCCTTACCGCTGCCCAACGCACTCTCCCAGACGGGCACACCTTTACCGGCCTCCACACGACCCACACCGCACCTACCGCCGTTGACTGGGGCACACTTAACCGCTTCCTTCGCCAGCGCGCCCCTGCCGCCGAACCGACCGCCCATGCCGGAGGAACTGCCGCGGCCGCCACCACCGCTGTCACCACCGCCACCGCCGCCACGGCGGCAGAGCATGAGGACGCCCACAGCGATGGCGAAAACCAGACACCTGCACAAACACGCCGGCCGGGCACACAGCAACGTAAGCGGGCCTGCATTAAAATGGTCAGAGAACCCGAAGGACGGGGAGCCCCGCCAGCCGACGCACCGAAAGCGTTCGACTGGGACCCCGCGCTTGACCCACTTACCGACGCACACTGCGCAGACCTGCTCGACATCGCCCCCAGCCTCATCGGCCGATCCAAGCCCCCCAACCCCGAAGCACACCTCAGACGCCTACTTCTGGGCCCCACGCCCCCAACCACTTTCACACACCGACACAAGCTCAACCAGGAGGAGCAAGACGCGTACCTGGCCGCCACGTCCGACACCTGGAAGCACTTCAGCGAAACCTACCGCACCAAAGCCCTCACCACCACCAACACCCTGTATGGACACCAGGAGCGGGTGCAGCACGTAATAGCCCGCACCTCGAGCAAAGGTTCGCCTCACTACCGAGTCCAGTGGGAACCCACCGTCATCACCCCCGGCTCCCTCACCCTCTACGCCCGGAACCGCTACCGCCCCAAACCCGGCGGCCTTACCTGGCTCCTTACCCCGGGTAATGAACCTCGTGTCCTGGTGGAATGGGAAGACCTGGAAGAACCCGCCGCTACCCTGGAGGCACAAGACAACAAACAGGACCTCCTGGACGCCCTGCACGCCCGCCTTGCTGTCCCCCTGGCCCCCCGCCCCCCGGCCCCCGCTAGCGACACACACCTAAACCCTGACCAGCGACAGGGCCGATGGACAGATGCCAGCAACGACACCGCACGAGGGCAGCGCACTCTGCGCCACTACGTAGATATCAACGTTGAGCCCTGCAACCCTAGTCGAGACATCCACCCCACGCAAGCATACACCGTCCAGCTCGGTACCGTCCTCGACCCCGGCTCCCCAGCATGCGGCACCCACCTGGCGCATGTATACGACCCCCGCGGACGGTGCATAGGCACCATCAGCGCAGAGCGGCTCAGCCTCCTGTGGCAACGCTACCAGCATGCACAAACAACCTGGCCCGAAGTGCACGCCAAGCACGATCAGGGCAGAGGCTTTGCGGCCGCCATCGCCCGCCTGCTCCTCCGATACAAACCCGGGGGCGGCTCCAAATCCCACCCTGTCACCGAAAAAGGCGAACGCATGCTGTGTGAAGGACTGACGCAAACCCTGCACACAGCAATAGGCAGCACAACGGAGCTCTTCGCATCACCCCTTAACGTCTCGGACGCCGCCACCACCTACTACACACTGTACGAAGAAGACATGCTCTTCGGGGCCAACTATGATGCGTACTCACAGCCGTGGGATGGAGTTGCTGTCGCCTGCCCCGAACCCAACGCCGAAGACGGAGCTCACGCGGTCCGCTGGGCACTGGCATGGGCCGAACACACCGAAACCCTTACAAACACCCTCAACCCGCCAACCACTGCCACGCTGATCATCCTCCCCACCCAACGCAACGCCCCATACACACGATACCTCGCCCACCCCAGAGTCACCCTCCTTGGCAGCATCTCCGCCACAGCAACACACGCCCTTCTCGGCCAAATCCACAACGACGCAGGCATCACCTTAAAACACGACCTATTGCTGGTCAGCAATACACCCGGAGCCCAACTCGCCCAACCCATACGCGACGCCCTAGGCACATCCCTGTACCTCTCGGGCATGCCCGTCGACCCGCAGCCCCAACTCACGTGGGCCCACACACGGTGGGTAACCAAGCAAATCCGCCGGATGACCCGCACCCGCCCGGCAGCACCCCGGGTAACACCCCCTCCCGTACCGGCCACGCCAGCCACCCTGGCCCCCTTCGCGGCCACCCAGCCCCTCCGCCTCAATCCCTATGAAGGCTTCTACACCGATGGCTCAGTGCAGAAGGACGCCCTTGGTCAGCCCAGCGCGTGGGGGGCCGCAGCGATTGATGCCCGCACGCTGCGCTGCTATCAAATCGACGTCAACCCTGGGCAGCACGGCTGTAACACCATCACACGATGCGAGCTCTCGGCCATACACCAAGTGCTCAAGCTAGACGAAGTGCAAGCGCTCCCCGAAGTCACAGTGTACACTGACTCCGCTGCGTCGCTGTTCCTCATTCGCAAAACAATCAACCAGCCCCAACTCCTCACCTTCAGCAAACACAAAGCGCTGCTAACATCCTCGCGCTACTGAAACGCCGCTCCCACGCCGGCCGCCGGACTAATCTCCTCAAGGTCAAAGCACATTCAGGGATTGCGCACAATGAACTCGCAGATCAGGCGGCGGTGAAAACCGCCAAGGGAGAACAGATACCCGGGGCCGAGTGGCTGGTCGAGGAATCCGATAACGACCCGCGCAGCAAATACTATTGGATACGTAAAAGCGGAGTGCTGTCGAAATGCGAACGCGAATGTGCGCGACACGAAGAGAAGTTGTAGTCGCTAGCACGCATAGAAGGCCGGTTAGCAGGAGGCGGTCACAGCAGACATGTTACCTCATCCAGACGGTAAACGCCACGGGCAATAGAGGAGCGCCGCCGACCCATCACTGATATAACCAGGTTGCGATGGCTAGGCTGTCGGACGGCTGGCGGGCTGGCGCGGAGCGGAGCTGCGGGGCGCGCGGCATCCGAAACCAACCTGGAAAACACCAGCGCCACCGTCGTCCAGCAGCACATGTGAGGGAGGGAGTGAGTGGAAGCGTAAGAAACCGGGAAGGAAGCAGCGGGCCAGACAGGAAGCAAAACAGCACAGCAAGTAACCGCGGGCTGGGCGGCTGGCTGTCGCTGCGGTTGGGGCTGGCGCGGGCTGGAACGGAACTATGGAGGCGGAGTGGACGGAGCGGAAAGCAAGTATGTAAATGGGGAGGAATGAATACGTGTGGCAATGCAAGTACTGGAATCGGGGAGGCCGCGTAATAGTGATGACAGCGCGATGGCTGCATGGCTCATCCCGGCGGTACTGCACGTGGCATGGGCCATGTGGGCATGAATGCAGAGAGCTACGGGGGCTTGGCTGCAGTCTGGTACGCAGGCAACACGCAGCAAGGCACCATAATAAACCCCGCAAACAGGACAAACAGGACAAACCAGGACAATCGACGGGGCGGACCGCAATGCGGTTCCCCACACCCGTCGAACAAAACCGGCGGCTGCACAGGGTAGCAGCGCCGGCCGGGTGGGGGATGCAATGACAAGCATGCATGCATAAGTGCCACATGCGTATGAACTACACCCCCGGATCGGCCGGTAGCGCCGGTGTCATCATCTCCAGGGGTGGTTAGGGGATGGGAATGCCCGCCGCCGCGCACGCTCGCAACAAATACTCCTGTGGGTGCGCGGCGTGCGGCGGGGCCGGCCGTCGCGGGGGCGGCGGCGGCCCAGGAACAGCGGCCGCGGGGGCGGCGGCGGCCCAGGAACAGCGGCCGCGGGGGCGGCGGCGGCCCAGGAACAGCGGCCGCGGGGGCGGCAGCAGCCCAGGAACAGCGGCCGCGGGGGCGGCGGCGGCCCAGGAACAGCGGCCGCGGGGGCGGCAGCAGCCGAGGAACAGCGGCCGCGGGGGCGGCAGCAGCCCAGGAACGGCGGCCGCGGGGGCGGCGGCGGCCCAGGAACAGCGGCCGCGGGGGCGGCGGCAGCCCAGGAACGGCGGCCGCGGGGGCGGCGGCGGCCCAGGAACAGCGGCCGCGGGGGCGGCGGCGGCCCAGGAACGGCGGCCGCGGGGGCGGCGGCGGCCCAGGAACAGCGGCCGCGGGGGCGGCAGCAGCCCAGGAACGGCGGCCGCGCGGGCGGCGGCGGCCCAGGAACAGCGGCCACGGGGGCGGCGGCAATAGACCAAAAAACCCAAAAAAACCAGAAAACCAATATATACAGTGAACGCGTAAGGAAAAGCTGCAAGTGTCACCAGTGATGCGTCTGCGTTAACTCGAGTGGGACGGCTGTGCTGTCGAAGTGGCGGCGCCGTGCCAGGTACTGGCGGATCAAGCCCACGAGGTCCGCGTACTCAGGGTGTTGGCGCTGCCGTCGTTGGATATAGTAGGCCTGTGGTGTGGCCTCCAGTACCCGCGCGCAGTCCCGTATCAGGCGGGCCCGCGAGTAGCCCATCTGCGTCAGGGCGGCAATGAGGTTGGCGGATTCGAACACAAAATTCTCCACTTCCATGACGACACGCCGCAGCCGGTGGAACTGGCCGGTGAAGATATTGCGTTTGCTGGCCTCATTGACGTTGCTATCAGCCCCAATAAACCGAGACAGGCGCACTCCATCAAACACGGGCTGCACCCGTTTGTCGTACAAGCGTGTGGTGATCCGGGCGTCGCCACTAGGCGTGGTGCGTAAAATGAGCAAAATGTCCAGGAAGGGCATCGCGGTGGTGCCGGCGGGTATCTGCGTTTGCAGGTGGGGGTGCGACTGCGGTTCCACCTGCAGAGACGTTGGGTACAGCCCATGCATGCCGGCGTAGCGCTGGTCCACGCTGAGGAGGCGGCTGATAAAGCGGTTGTTGAGGGCCAGCAGGTCATCCAGGTACCGCTTGGTGAGGCTGAACGCGCGCACCACTTCTTTCTGCCGCGCCGTGGTGGTGGGCTGCGTCATGAAGCGGTACTCATACCACGCAAGGAAGAGGTTGGCAATGAAGGGGGCGGCGGAGATGCCCATGGGGATGCCGCAAGTCTGCTGAACCAGGGCGAAGGTGCCGAACCGTATGAAGGTGGAGCGAACCAGACTGTGGAAGAGGGCCATAAACTGGGCTTCCGAGAACGTGTGGATGGCGATGTCGGTGAGGGGGTCGCGCCGGTATGCCGGCACGGCATCCGCTTCCGTGGCGGTCAGGAGCGAGGCCTCGTACATGTTTTTGCCATCGGGCGTCTTGGGCGGGGTGACGGTGATGGATATGGCGGCACACTGGGCGTGGGCGAGCGTGGCCGTGATCAGGGACGCCATGGTAGCGGCCAAGTCGTCGTGTGGGATGTTGGTGTATAGGCGGGCGAAGTCGAAGGCCTGCGGGGCGGTGACGTGCGCGCGCGGAAGTTGCTGGGCGTTGAACTCGTAGATGGAGTCCATGACCGCGCCCGAATGGAGGCAGAACCAGGGGTCTGATCCTGTGTGGGCCTGCCACATGGTGCGGAAAGCGTCGGCGAGGGTGCGCAGGCCGGCCGTGACGACGTCACTGATGGCGGTGACCGGGCAATCATGTGAGCACGCCAGGAAGCGCAGGCCCGGGGGCGTCTTGTGCATCTTCATGGTCACGGCGTAGTAAGCGGCGTCCTTGGTGGTATCGTACCGCAGGTGGTGGATGCCAGCGTTGGCCAGGGTGGTGTTTTGCTGCGTGAGGAAGGCGTGCATCTGCTCGACGGTGGTGGTGGCGTAGTAGGGTTGCGCGATGGGGGGTGGTTGGGCAGGAGTCGGAGGAGGGCTGTGGGCATCGTGGTGGGCCACGTTGGCCGGGGCGCCACCGGCTGGGGGCGCGGCAGTGGCGGCGGCGGCTGGCAGCGGCGGGGCGTGAGGCGGTGGCGCAGCAGCGGTGACCAGGCCGGCGGCGGTCGGGCCGGGCGGGGCGGCGGCGCCGTGTGCAGAGGCGTTGGGAAGCGTGCGTGCCGTGGCGCGGGTGCGGCGCCGGTCGCCCAGGGCTGCAAGGCATGCGAGCACAGGGCTGGTTGGATCACCGGGACCTGCGGGGGCGACCGGGTTGGAGGCGGCGGCGGCGACGGGGTTGGCGATGGGGGCGGCGGCGGTCGGGGCGGCGGCTGTGGGGGCGGCGGCTGTGGGGGCGGCGGCGGCGGTGGCAGGTGCGGCGAGGTTGGGGTCGGCGACGGCGGCGGAGCTGAGGGGAAGGGGGGCGGCGGGGCGCGCGGGGTGGGGGGCGGCGGCGGTGGCGGTGGCGTGGGCGGCGGGGTTGGGGGCGGCGGCGGGGCCGGGGCTGGCCGGGTGGAGTGCGGTGGCGCCGGCGGCGGCGTGGGCGGCGGGGGTGG